>NW_010552232.1:0-4522 GCF_000687285.1 Phaethon lepturus
CGCCCGGCCGAAGGGACAGCCCCCCCGGCCCTGCGTGCCCGCTCGTCACGCGTGTGCAGCAGCGCTCCCCTTACGTCCCTTACTGTGAAAGCCGCTTTCCTGTCAGCCTGCCTGTAAAAACCCTCTGTCACGGGTCTCGGGAATGGCCTAAGGGGGCTAGCTCCGGAGGGACAGTGTCGTCGCCACTGAGTGCTCCGAGATTGACCCTGGTACTTGCTTGGCGTCTAAAGAACCCAACCCTTAAATCACCTTGGAGGGTTTGAAATGCATCTGAAAAGCAAGAACCAAAGCAGCTTTTTATTCGTGTTCCAGCACGGCAAACCCTTTACTGAGGCCTCGGTGAAATGCTTTATTCAGCAAGGGACTGCAAGCAGATGATTAAATCTGGGCATGGGACCTCAACAGATGTTTCCGCGCCCTTTGATGAGGATACTCAAGCTCCACCATGGCGGGAGAGACCCAAGCGATGTTAGCCATGCAAAATCTGAATACTGGAAATTCTCAAGTTAGGATTTTATTAAGTGCTTTGTGTTTACCATTTAAAATGAGAAACAATAAGGCACTACACTTGGTACAGTTAAAATGATGCTAGTGAGGTATTTTCAGTATTTTCAAAATAATTTATACTCTGTGCTGTACAGAACAATTCCCTGAAAGCTTCAAAAGAAAATCTGTGCTCTTGTAAAATAATAAGGCTCATTAAAGCATGTGTTTGAGCAAACCCTCCCATATGTAGAATTAGATGGACTTTGCAAACAGATTTAAGTAAATAAAGGTAGGTCCAATTAGCGCATACCAAAACTTGACAGTATCCCTTTCACTTTATCACTTCAAAAAAGAAAAAAACCTCTCCTACACTTTTTGTTTTACTGCCACAACATCCTTCTTTCAAGATCAAAAGCTTTAGATCAAAGCCAAGATCAAACTCAATGCTTTAAATAGAAGCAACTTCACTATGAAGCATTACACAAAGAAGAACTTTTTAACAGAGATATCACAGTAGAAAATCTTAATACAGATTTTTATTTCACACTCACAACAGGTCAACTTAAAACCTGTATCAACAACTTTTTTTTATTTTGTAAAGCCACAACAGATTTTCTACTAAATGGTAATTCTGAAAGCTCCTATAAATTGACTCCTGAACTGTGTGTGTTTGAATGAAGAAAGAAGAACAGAGTGCTGTTCAAAGGAATGAACAAGAATATGAGCAAAATATTATGTTAATGGCAAACACAAATTAATGCAACTACCTAAACAATATTCCCTCGGATCAACTAACAGATTAGGTTGTGCATTCCTACTGAAGAAGTTACGGGAAAGACTGGGTCATAGAAACAATTAAACAGATTTATACTTTAAATCCTTCAAAGAATTACACTTCCTCTTCTGTCAGATGTTTGGAGAAAACTAGGGAGACATTGATTTTCAGACCTGCAGACCCTGAGGCTGAATTGGCATGAAAATCCGTGAACATGCAAACACACCATGTGTTAAAACTCAGAGGTGGCTCCTGCTTTCCTGTTAGTAGCTGCAGAGCAGCAAAGGAAACTCATCAGGAATTGCTATCAGCTTTTTATACTGGTAATACACCTTGTGGAGCCAACACCTGGGGTTCCCTGGTGCTGGCTGCTGTGCACATCATAACTCGAACACTCGTCCACGGTAAGATGATGGCACTGCAGCGTAAGGTAAGAGCCACCAGGCCCGTTCCGGCAGCCCGCAGAGGAAAGAAAGCAGCCAGAGAAACGGGGTGGGCCTAACAAGCTGTGGTCACAGCACACCGGCTGTGCAGTCAGCCGTTAACTCTGCTTACTGATGCTTCAGTAAGATCTAGCTCATAACCAGATTAGGAAATTTTGCTGGGAAAATTGTGAGCGGGAGAGAGAGCAGGGAAAAGAGAGGCAGGGAAGGGGAAAAGAGGATGGGAGGAGGGGAGGGGAGGAAGGGAAGAAAAGATGTTAAGAACATTTGGTCTCCTACTGTATTCTTCCATACTCTGAAAGGAAGGCGCTTACTTACACTACATAAAAGGGTGATGGCACACCCAACTTAAAGGGAGAATGACTGCATCACTCTCCATCAACAGTCCTGTTTGCTGCCCACATGACACTGTCATGCTTGAATCCCTTCACAACAGAAATTAAGAGATTAGTCCATGCTCCATGTCCTTCTTTGCTTGGGAAGACTTTCTTTCAGAGACTGCTGATGGACATGCCCTATGTAATGCTTAGATTGCAAACAAGCATTTAAACATTTCAAAGCATGCCAGGATCCTTCATTCTTGCGGCAACAGGATTAAATATGACTGACTTTTGAAACAGGGGGAGGAGGTAGCACTTTCTGTCAGTTAGGTGAAGACAGGCCCAATATACTTGTAAATAACTTAAGCAATAATTTATACCAGCTATTCTTCAAGTCAGACCAGATACCAAGCATACAACGAACTTTCAGTATTGTACAGAGCCTAGAAAAAAACAGGATATTTGTGCAACAGACAACTGTTTAATTTCAAATTGAAACAGAAACTGGTTTCAAATTGTTCAGACTGTGATGGCTACTAATGACATTTCATGACTCAATGAAAAATTACAATCGTGCGCTTTGCGTAAGTTGTCTATAACTTCAGCTGGTCTGCACTACTCTAACGCTAAAACATTCAATATTGATAAACTAAGAAGGTTGTTTTATCTAAGGTGAACACTGAATCTGTGCCATTTGGTTGGCTTGCCAGCCGTCCTCAGATACTGGAAGGCAAAAAGAAAAAACTGAAAATGGAGGAATAAAAATATTTACCATAAATGAATTTCAGAACAGCTTCTGCAAAGCAGACAAAATTGATAACTAAAGCAGTCATTTTCCAGCCTCTCATTTCTAAAGATTTTATTTGCCTCTCAATTACTGAATTTTACATCACATATACACATCCACACTTATATATTCAGATATATGTGGACTCCAGCAAGCACACAGAAAAGTGTAAAGATTTTACCATCATGTCATGTTTTCTCCTAGAGGATGTAGCTAACTTGACCAGTCTACAAACTGCAGTACCTTTCTATGCCTTCCCATGCCACATAAAATAAAACAAATGGACTCCCACCTAGTTTTGTTCTATGGTACTAGAATGATACTGCCTACTTTTTATGGTTGATGCCATCACCTCTGTGATAGCAGTAAAAGATAATTTACAGGAACTACGATAAAATGCAAGACACATAACTGTTTTCCTACCAGACAGAAGATTTATAGGAAAAAAAGAACACTAGTTTAAGTTGGAAAATTAACTTGCTTGGCAACTGAGAATACAATGACCTCAGAACACTCTGCATGACCTAAAATCTGCTTCAGCAAAAGAGACCTGGCTTCCAATCTTTTGCAAAAAGGTTCAGAAAATGAAAATACAGCAAACTATTTCATCCAGTAGCTCACAATATAATTAATAACGTCTTGAAACATTTGACTGTATTCCCCAAGGGCAACAATTGCAAGAATTTTAAAACTACTGTTATCAGAATTTGGCAGAGAGACTAAGGAGGCAGTGGGCTACAACTGAAAATAGCAAGACGGCTGCTGCATCTGCATTGCAAGAAGCCGCACATCAGCGGCAGATCAAAATTACGGAAAAAGAAATCCAGCCCAGCATGTGCTCCTGTAAGAACAGCAAGTCCTACAACTGATTTTGTGCAGTTTTCATAGGGACAGCTTTATCCACTGAAATAGAAAATCAAGTTGTTCTGACATTATCTGCATTTTAGGAAAGATGGTCATTTATATTGATACTGTAAATCCAAATATTCTAATTCCTCCAAGAGTCTCTGTGGTGGCGTAAACACACTCTTTTCAGATCAGCATGCTGTCTGGTATTCTTCAATGTAACACCCCTACAGAGACATTACGTTCAAGTCAAACTTGCCCCTCCTGAAAACATCTCTACCTCCAAGAGACAAAAACCTGTTGAAACAGTAACTTTGAGGATGTACTTTCAGTACACTGCAACATGACTTTCAAATACTGTGGCAGGGATATTTTTTTCAAAGAGGTAATGCAAATACACCCTTTATGTCCACATTGGCAGCCCTGCCTTGTGGAGAAAGTTCCTAGGTGAAGATGAATCACTGTATACCCACCTGTTTAGTTTAAGATCAGGTTTGTAATCTGATGAAGAAACTACCTCTGCCCACAGGGCCACTGGCTCTTTAAATACTATACTTATTACTCATTACTAAATAATAGCATATAGCATATAATAATATATAATGTATGCATATTACATTATATTATTTATATTGTAATAAAATTTTTAGAGTATGCTAAAATACTAATTTTGTTCTACTCTACATGTGCCTCTGGAGCAACTGGAGAAGCAGATTATTGTTTTTATATTCAGGCCTTTCTGCTGAGAAGTATTCCCGTGTGCTGTGAACTTTAACACAGAGCAGACTGCAAATTACAGCACTTTCCTCTACAAGTACCAAGATAGTATTTAAAAGATCACAGAATCATAGAATCATTTAGGTTG
>NW_010552233.1:0-1184 GCF_000687285.1 Phaethon lepturus
TTTATTTTATTTTATTTTATTTTATTTTTTGGTTTCTAGTTGAATTTTTCATGAACTACTATCATGAGCAAAGGAGTCAAAAAGAGACATAAAAGACAATTGTGACTGTAACTGTAGAAAAAAAATAGCCTACGCAATTTCTAGAAAGCATTATATCATGAACTGCCTACACTGTACAATTTGTTTTATGTGAGCTGTAGCAGAGATTATATATATACTGGGATTATACTTCATTGTCATATGTTCTCACCAGCAGGATTTGCTGCTTACTTCATTAAACATGGAAATGAATGAGGACAACCTAGTATTTGGTTCAGTGAGATGGAGAAATAGAAATGCTTGAAATTTTTTTGTTGGGTGGTTTTTTTTGTTTTCTTCCTATTTTTTGCTTCTTATGGGCATATATGAAAGAAAAGGAAATTATATCAGTGATACCTTTCATTATATTGACTTATTTGTCACACTGGAAGAAATCCAGCACAAACTGTTTTGCTACAATTTCTGTATAAAATTCAAAGTTTCTCATTTGTATTTCGTATTCCGTAGGTATATGGTAGCCAGCATAGTGGTCAACATTGCTCTTTTAGCCATCTAGAACACTAGGACTATAATGAAAATACTTCTGCCATGTTAATATGGAATAACTAGAGTGGGAAGGTAATTTTCTCAACATCTAAAATATGGTCAACATATTGTCTATATCTCTGACCTTCAGGAAAAACTGGAAGCAGAAAACTTAATCTCCATTTATAGCTAAATAGTACAGGATCTATCACCATTATAATAAACAGTATCCATATTAAGACAAAGAAAAAAAAACATATTTTATTTTATTTCAAAAATTTGTTGACATTGTTCAGCATTTTCCAGATACGCATATACAACAGTGTGCATCCTGAAATGGTTGAGATATTGGTGATTGTCATTAGGATCCAGAGGTAAAAAAGAAACAAACTCTTGAAATAGGTAATGGATATAACCTCTTCTTTGACTAGATGATTCTTATTACTTTCAACAATTCCAGGCACATAAAATACACTTTTCTCTCTGTGTACTGTGAGGGAATAGATCCAACCTACCTCTCCAGAGTGTGTAAACTCATTTAGGGTCATGTTTATTCTAAAAGTTTCCTGTCTCTTACTTTTAGCTACCTATGTATTCTCAAAAATATCTGTTCAAGGGAA
>NW_010552233.1:1215-2575 GCF_000687285.1 Phaethon lepturus
TAGTCTATAAACATGGAATAGATAGACAGGCATTTGAATTCTATTTAAGTAAATTCTCTAAGGAAGCTCAACAAATGTGCTGTGTGTATGAAAATGACCAGAATGTCATGGAAGTGATAAACTACTTGTCTAACTCCATGCTGTAAAAACAATTCAGCTTCAGAGACACTGAGCCTCTAACCTTCACCTTCCAAGACCAAGCTGTTGAATACCCAGAGAGTTTGCTTTTCAACAACATCACAAATCTGTGTGTTGCCTTGGAACCATATGAAAGTGAAGAAAGAAGAAAAAAATTAAACACTTCTGTCTCAACAATTTCACATGTAGATGAAAGGAAACAGAAATAGCATGCCTTACTCAGCCTCCTGAAAAATTGCTGCATTTCACCCTCAGTCATTTTTGGATAAACAACAAAAGCAATCAAAGGTTTAAATTACATGGACTAGATTATTCTGGGAACAAAAATGAAATTGATCTATGAGGCAGTATAATTGCTTACAGTGGAATTCCATTCTCAGTTCCTTGTCAACCTAGGAAAGAAATTATTTTAATTTCCAATTAACACTCTTCACAGTGAATTCTGCATAAATTCATTCTAGTACATTGGGAAGATTAAAAAAAAACAACCCTTCATCTGTCTGCCATTTTCTGTTTATCTGCATATGCAGTAGACCAGTAGACCAGCAACAGCTGCTTTTTACTCACACAGAGAGGCACAGAGGGAAATAGCTCGCATGACAGAAATAAAGGAGTTCAGTTCTCTAAATGAACACATATATAAGCTCATTAGTGAGTGGTATTCTTGGATGCTGTAACCCTTTCTGTTCCCAAGCTTTTTCCTTGTATTTATTGATTGTGTGCTTTTCTGGAAAAGAAATGTCTTCTTATGTGCCAGCTTCAAAAAGCAGATCCACCTTGAATTTTCTGACATTTAGGGATAGCATAGCGAGGATAGCTTAGAGAAGACATATCAATTTCCCTTGCCATTAAAAAGAATGGTGAGACTAATATAACAATTTTTGTCTTATTCTCCCTCCATCAAATGACCAATACATTCATTTTATAACTTGATCAATAAAGCCCATCTTTCACACAAGAGCAAAGAGTGAGTGTCAGATTTATACTTTGAGAACATGTCTTAATTAGTTTACCATCAGCTTTCTTTTGGGTACTGCAATATAAATATAGAAGGGCTAAGGCTATGTGCAGCCATTCAGGGCAATTACTGCTAGTAAAAAGGCTTACTGAGAAAATAAAGTGTGTAAACTGTTAAGAATAGAAACCTCCCATCAAACTTCCATGAAGTATGTAAAAAGCGGACTGGTTTTCATCAGGGCTCACTAGAGTTGAACCTAGGGGT
>NW_010552234.1:0-3343 GCF_000687285.1 Phaethon lepturus
TTTTTTTTTTCCCTTAGACACTTTTAGAGGACTCTCTATATCTCTAGGGGCTTTGCGGCTATGTAATACTTCCAGTCCCGATGTAATGGACAGCACTAGAATATGCTTTGTACACATTGACAAGTGGTTTGACACTAATGTGGAGAATCTGGATATCCTTTGATAAGTGTGCTTTGCCCTCAAGCTTCCCAGAGTTGTTGTGTGCCTATTGAGTAAGGCATGCAATCATAAGGCACGTGAGAAATCTTAACAGGTAAAGGGCAATGGAAAACCACAGAGTTAAGGAATGATAGGGAGGTGTATGAAATGCATAGAAACAGGTATACCACAATAGCGATTTTTACCCTACTGCATTGCCATGCGGTTCCTCCATTCTTCCAGTCTCTTCCTGGCCCTCTCAAAACATGGCCTGAACAGCAAACACAGATAAAAGATGCTGAATTTTAACTGAAATGAAAATATTCACAATCACACAACCTCTGGTGTGGTGTCATTCTTTGAAGGAGAAAACCAGGCCATGATTAAGCTACTGGTGGGAAAGGACTACGGAGGAGCTTGCTTTGTGCATGAGGACTGCAGAATAAACAAGAACAAAGTATAAGAAGCAAGCAGAGCAAAATTCTGGTTTCCTTTCCTGCTACCTTCTTTACATAGACATCTCCTTTCAACTTTTGTTTGAAGCAGAAGTATTTATGTTTACTGTTTGGGTTGGAGATCATCCTGAGATAAAAGGCTCATTTTGCAACAAGTAAATCTCTGGGTCTTATAACTCTCATTATAATTCTTTACAGAGAGGGAAACAACAGCTATTGCCAACGCCGTGAGCAAATCAACCTCAGAAGTACAAGATTACAGCTGCAAAAACAAAACAATGTCCCTGCCCTACACCCTGCTCCCCATGAATTCCATACCCTTCATTTAACATTGTGATTGCCAAGAAAGATGTGTTATACACAGATGTGTTATATACATGTGTTCTTTTTTCCTATGCATTCTTAAAGGAATGATCAAAAACATACTTCAGCCAAGCTCTGTGGATCCCCAGACTGAAATGGTCCTTGTTAATGCCATTTACTTCAAAGGAATGTGGGAGAAAGCATTTAAGGATGAAGACACCCAGACAGTGCCTTTCAAAATGACTGAGGTACGTGGGCATACATCACCTTAAAGGTGTCTTGTAGCATTTATGAAGAGAGTAGACAAGTTGTTGCACCATCTTCCTGAACAAGAGCAATCAGGGAAACATGAGTTTTCCCTATAAGAGTAGGGAAGTGATTGTGCCCCTGTACTCAGCACTGGTGAGGCCGCACCTTGAATCCTGTGTTCAGTTTTGGGCCTCTCACTACAAGAAGGATGTTGAGGTGCTGGAGCGTGTCCAGAGAAGGGCAACGAAGCTGGTGAGGGGGCTGGAGCACAAGTCTTATGAGGAGCAGCTGAGGGAACTGGGGTTGTTTAGTCTGGAGAAGAGGAGGCTGAGGGGAGACCTTATCGCTCTCTACAACTACCTGAAAGGGGGTTGTGGCAACGAGGGTGTTGGCCTCTTCTCCCAAGTAACTAGTGATAGGAGAAGAGGAAATGGCCTCATGTTACACCAGGGGACGTTTAGATTGGCTATTAGGAAAAATTTCTTCACTGAGAGGGTGGTCAGGCATTGGAACCGGCTGCCCAGGGAGGTGCTGGAGTCGCCATCTCTGGAAGTGTTCAAAAAATGTGTGGATGTGGCACTTCAGGACATGGTTTAGGGAACATGGTGGCGCTGGATTAATGGTTGGACTGGATGATCTTGAAGGTCCTTTCCAACCTAGTGATCCTGTGATTCTGTGAATCAGTAGTTTTAACCAGAAGTAGCCATTTCTACACTCTAAGAATAATTTTCGTGAAAACTAAAAAAACTAAAAACATCATCTTATTTGGTTTTGCAGCAAGAAAGCAAACCTGTGCAGATGATGTATCAGATTGGTTCATTTAAAGTGGCAGTGATGGCTTCTGAGAACATGAAGATCCTGGAGCTTCCATATGCCAGCGGGCAGCTGAGCATGTTGGTCATATTGCCTGATGATGTCTCTGGCCTGGAGCAGGTATGGCCCTGGCAGCTGGGTTTCAGAAAACTATAAACACAGTGAAATTTAGGTGCTGCAAAGCCCTTCACAATAAAGTTATCCTAAAACACTTCACCAGCACAGATCTGAACACTGGAAACATGGGATTGTTGCATAGAAGCATGCAGCTGCCTCAGTGGTCCTGCAATAGTTTGTGCTGAGCATGGATTGCTTAAGGAACTGCTTTAGTGGGTTAAATATTGGTCACTGCAGAACAGATTCCTCTCAGCTAAACAGCTGTTACTCCAGCAGCTTGAACTCCAAAGGTTTTATATCTCCATTCCTGCACACTGAAGAGCTTCCTGGGAAGTTCCTGTTAGCTTTACTAGTTGTAATTATTGTCTAGTTTGGCAGTGCTCCAAATGTTTCGTTCATACCTTCAAAAATTACACTATCTAAAAACTGAGTATGAGGGGTATTAGAATGGTTAAAGCAATTTCAGAAAATAAAATGTACATAATATACTATTGTTATGAACAGGATACAGTCATGGGATATTGTCATTGGCAGGGAATAGGAAAAGTTATGTAACAAATGAGAGTTCATTGAAATGTTTGCACACTAACTCAAAGAATCTAAATTATAAAAATGAAGAGGCATTTGAACACAGCTAAATCTCCTCAGAAACAAATGATAGTTCAGGTTTAGTAATTGGTTACCATTAACACCTGGTTACTTGGAGGTCTTAAATGTAGATAGCGCTTACAACTCAAAAGCACAAAATTATTTTTCAATATATTTCCCAAGCAAAGAAGATAAATAGGACAAAGCTTTAGGTGAAATTTGACGAGTAGCCATCTCATTAAGAAAACTAATTGGCAGCGAGCCTATGAAAGAAACAGAAAGCAGGACAGAGCAGAGCAGAAAGAGTCATAGTTTACTTTCCTCTCTTAGATACATTAATCTGTCTGTACCTCAAAAAAATGCCATGCCAAGAGCAGTCAGTTTAAAAGAGAAAAAATCCCATGACTGGTACTGTATTGCCACAAAGGAAGTTGTGCTCTCGTCACAGAGATCTCATTTGCTTGCCTCCTTGCAGCTTGAGACTGCCATCACCTTTGAAAAACTCATGGATTGGACCAGTTCTAACATGATGGAAGAGAAGAAAATGAAAGTATATCTCCCCCGCATGAAGATGGAGGAAAAATACAACCTCACATCTGTCTTAATGGCCTTGGGTGTGACCGACCTGTTCAGCTCATCAGCCAATCTCTCTGGCATCTCTTCAGCAGAGAGCCTGAAGA
>NW_010552235.1:0-1320 GCF_000687285.1 Phaethon lepturus
AATTTCACCCCCAACTCTGGCATGCCACCCCAGGTTCATCCCTAGTGAGCCTGGTTTTATGCCCTTCCCCCTTCAAATCTAGTTTAAAGCCCTCTCCATGAGGCCTAAGAGTTTATTTTCACAGAATGATGCTTTCTTTCATCTTTTTATTAATTTTTGATCCATGTTGTTTTGGAAAGAGAGGGAATTTGATTGTGAATTAGCTGTGGGTTCAGTTACAAAGTACTTGAAAACGGCATCTGATTTTGGTAGAAGACCTGGTGTCCTCTGTGCGTGCTCCAGACTTGAAAGAGAATGAATGACGGGGAATACTGTTGTGACTAATGAGTCAATCATACTACTGTTGTTAGATATATGAACTGTCAACCTTCTTAGAAGACCTTGGCAATCAGGCTGACGTTAACTGTAGAGTCATTACCGTATCTGCAATATGTATATACTTCAGTTGTGCTCATTGCACAGTCTTCTATATACCATCTGGAATAAACATATATCTGTATTTTCCTTATAGGAATGTTGTCAGATTTCAGAAATAGATCTCTTCGTAGAAATATGCAGTGCACAATTAAGAAAAAATTATGTTCTTTGTCTTATCCAGGTTTTCCTTCCTACATTCCTCCACCCAGTGAGACAATATCAGGTTCAGTCCAAGCTGGCTATTTTCCAAGGAAGTGCAAGTTATCCTATGCTGCCTTAAACTACATTTTCCCCTGAAGCTCTCTCTCTGACAGAGAGTGATCCTGAAAGTATGCTCAGAGAGTGTGATCCTTGTGCTCAGAGTAAGGTGGAGGTTGTGAGCAGGTAGGCAGCCATTGGTCTTCAAATTTCCATGTAATTCTAGGCAATTTCTCTGAAAAGAAAGCTGTTTTTTTGTGTGCACAAGCAGCATAAGTAAGCACAGCCTTGCAAAAGCAGTGAAAAGGACTTTTTTTTTGTCAGCCTACTCACCAACTCCCTCCCATGGCTTAGCCAGAACACTCCACATGTATATTTTTATATCAACACGTCTCTCTGTTGAGATCCAAGTAGACAAGAAAAAGGGTATTTTGAGTTCCTGAGTACATTTTCAATACTTTCTTTGTGACACTTCTTTGTGTATTTCTTTGCAGAAATGTCAAAGACTTGATACTCATTGCTTAGAGTAATCAACAGATGCTCTCAAAACAAGTGTGAAAAACCTATAATGAAAGGTAGGTTATGATTAACAAAGTTGTCTTTATTCAATGTGTATTCTGTTTTCTCTTGGGCATTGAATAGAGAACCACATTGACAGGTATTAAAGCAACTGGACTATGTTATTTGGTAGAGATGGTGGGAAGG
>NW_010552235.1:1351-9416 GCF_000687285.1 Phaethon lepturus
AAGAGACAGGAACACTCATTAAAGAAGTGTTTGACAGAGTCTTCTTCATCCTTTCTCATAATATAAATGAACTGTAATCTATGTCATTTTCTGACTACATCAAATACTTGTTGTGGAGAAAAGAAACTGTTTACCTTGCAATGATATTAGCAGTGCTCTAAATTGCTTTGCTTATGCTGGAAACAAGTAATTCTTTTTTTACCCATCATCATGGCAAAGTGTAACTTCATAAAGGAAAAGAATGAGGGATTTCGAAATAAAGACACATGAAGGACACAGTAAATTGTTTATTAAATAATACCAAAACATATTTCAAAGCAGACACAACTGAAGGCATCAGAACATATCATCTCTTGATTAACTGTGAATAAATTACAATCTAACCTTTATATGAAGGCTGTGATCTAGTAAGGAATTGACTTCACAGAGGTGTGTCCATTTTTGTGCTATGGAAACAAAGCTGTAATTGTAGGCAGTGCTTAGCACGTAATTAGGATGCAGCCAGAAATACATGAATCCAAATCCTCTCGCAGGACACCATTAAACAGCTGGTTATCACAGAGCGGATTCCTCACAAACAAGATGTAGTGCAACAAGGTTATCCAGGGATGAATTCAGGCTCTGAGTAGATAAGGCAAGGGAATGGCAATTAATGGAAAGAGCATTGTGTCACAAAGCATATGGATTTCAAGGGTGGGCCTAGGATAAAGGATCTGTTTTTATTGCTATTGAAGTGTTTAAGTGGGCTAATAAATGAAGTGTGTGTATGTGTGTATGTACACTTATCACTAACAAGAAAAATCATAGTTTCTACAGATTCAGTTACTACAATAGAGCAGTTTACGCTCTATATAAGTATCTTCAAATGTAGTAAATGCTGTACTCCCAAAATTGGCAATTATAGCTATGGAATCAAATGCAACAGGAGTTTTATTAGAGTTGCGTAATCAATCTTCAAAAGCCAGTAGCTTCCAGGATTAGTTTCCAGTGGACTTTGACTCCTTTCTTTTCTACATATATATTGTTACATAGTTTTTAATTGCAATGCCATGTAGTATTTTCTTACACAGGATCAGAGCATTGATTTCACAGAAATAAACAGACGCAAAAAGGCACAGATAAAATGGGATGCTATCTCTGCACAGCATTTTCAGTCCAGTATTCAGATCTGCATTACAAGCACCGGCCTGCTCCAAACCAACAGCCACCTTTCGCTTGTTCTGAATTTGCATTTATGATTCACAAAAAGCAGAAAAAGTATCATGGAAGCCCTGGTAAGTTTTAAGAAAGGTTTTAATTTTATCAGCTGTATTTATTTCCTGTTCTTTTTGTTGTCCATCTTCTACCTGCTGTGAAAGAGAGCATCACCTGTCTATCAGGGTGGAAAAGGAACCTGTTGAGACTGGCTGGAGTGGGAAAGGTTACCTTCCTTACTGGAGTACCAGTCTAACTGCTGTGCCTACAGCTTGGTTAGGCTCTTCAGCTGCAGATGTGAGAAGCTCTCGCCTCCCCACTGTGTGCCATCAGGACTGGGACAGAAACTGACAGTTGTTTTGTGATCTGCCCTCTCTTCCGCCTGCCCTTCTATCCACAACATATTAAGTTTCTACCCAGTTTAAGGGGGACTTTAAACTTCCTCATAGATGTGTTGCCAGCATTTTTTAACTTCAGCAAAGCAACCTATTCTTTAGTCCTGTTCTTAGAAATAACAGAACACTTCCAACAAAATTTTGACATTAAAATGAAATAAAACTAGAAAAGCTGGAAGTCAGGTTATCAGAATGGGAAAAGGCATGCTAATTTAGCAAGTGTACCAGTCCCCAGCATATAGCTTTGGCTACTATTATTTCTCTTAATGTCTTTACAGCATTTAAAAAATATATTTTATAGAAGAAGCTTGTGGAGATAGCACGTGAGAGCTGTGCTGTTTAAAAAAGCAGATGATTTGACAGAAAATAATATGAGGCCAAAGCTGCTTAAAGAAAGCTGGAGGCAGATGTGCTGGACTTTACTAGGATGTTTTCTGAAGGTTAAAGGATGCACATTCTTTTTTTCCCCTGGCACTGCAGTGGCCTCTGCTCAGTTCTCTACACCAATTACTCTTAATGTAGTATGAAACAGTGTACCGGAGAGTGGTGTGCATGGCTGACTTTGGCTCAGGCTGACGTAAATTAATATTGCTTTTCCATATACAGGGGCATTTATTTGAGGTAAACTTCTCTCATATTTATAGACACCAGTCAAAATTCCATGGATGGGAAAGCAAGAGTAAAGGTCAGTACTTGGTAAACTTCAGTCTATTTGTTCCTAAGCCACAGGTAGGTGTGTAGTGTGGAAGTGAACAAGAGTCTACAGCATCCTTTCTGCATCCTTCAGTTGTCTTTGTGTGGATCCCATATGGTCAAGGCAGAACTGTGGTTCTTTTACTTGTAGGAGAATACCGTCTCAAGGATGTTTGGCTGTTACCTGCCTTTCATAATGGCTTAGAGTGGGCAGGCAGGCTTATTCTGCACTGGAGCTTTTAGAAGGAGCAATCAACTTGCAACATGCTGCTTTGTCTGAAGGCTGTAATTTAGTCTATGTGACAAGGGAGGTATTAGTGCCCTAGCTGAATTTCCTGACCCCCTTAACCCAGCTGAATGATAATTTAAGGAGTGGGAAGGGTTTTCAATCTTTTATTTGTAAATATGATAACTTCAGCAAGATGTTGAAGAGGAAACAGCAGGAAGGAAAAATAATGCACAGCCAAGTCAGCTTAACTTTACTGTGGAAAACTAGACCTGGGTACGTAATTCTTTGTCTGCCACCTCCTGCATTGCATCTTGTGCCTTCTGTTATATGAACTCAGCCGAATGAGGATTACTGAGTGAGGCTCTGCATTTTAAATGTCTCTGTGCTTCAGTAGAAGGAAAAAAGAAGCAAAGGGTAGCAGTGCTCAATTCAGTCACGACAAATATATTCTCCTGCCAATTGCTGGCTCAGGTGTTCTGAGAACAAATTGAATGCATAGACTGGGAGCCAGTATTTTCAGCATGGAAACCACAGGCCTTGGAAAGAGAGCTTTCCACTTACAGCTCCTCTCTTCCAAGGATTTATCTTCATCTTTACTGCTTCTTTAATGTATCATGCAGATACTTTTTAGCTGACTTGCCAGGGAAACCAATTCAGAAATCCTATGCAGATTCTTCATCTGTTTCCATTAAATAAAATATATATTCATCATGGTGGATATAAGACCAGAAGGAGCTCTTTAAAGTCTAATTCATCATTTTAAGGTGGTTATCTATATGGCAAATATTTTGCAAATATTTAGCCTTTCATGTAAATGCAAATTATTTCAGAAGTTATAAGTTCTGGATAAAAATTAAGAAAAATTTTCTAGATAATAATAAACTTACCTTTCCCAATGCAGAAGAGCATGCAAAAGTGTTTGCCCAATAAGTTTAAACTCCTGAGATGTGTATGCTCAGCAGCAGCAGCAAATACATCCTGTACTTAGAGTATGTTGTAAACATCAGCATGCACTTGTTTGTGGCGGGAAACTTAGACCTCTCCAATTAGAGACTTGTCCAAAGACTTAGACACAGTTTGAGGGGAGAAAATCTTTGCTGTTAACATAGCTGACCAAATGACTCAGTATTCAGGGTCTCTTACTGCTATTTGAATGTAGGGAAGAGGAAGCAAGGAGGAAAGATGTTTATTTTCTCCTTGTTCCAGGGTCACATTGCTGGCTCTTTGTTTTGAATGTATGAAGGGCTGACAAAGTGTGCCACAACCAGCTTGTAAATTTCTCCAAAGATATAAAGGTTCCAGATCCAAAAATTTTTGGATCTAGAAAAATATTGTCAATTATCTGGCATTTAACAGACAAGCTAGAACTGTGCATTATTCTTTTGACTGCAGGTGATTTTAAAGCATGGCATTGATTCTCACATCTGGATTTAGCTCTGTCCCATTGAAATCTATTTTTGTTTCAGTTTGTGATATTGATGTCACAAGATTTTTTTATAGGAATGTGTTGCTCATTCTTAAAAAAACCCAGAAGTATCCCAGCTTCTAGCTTTGCTTTTCTGAACAGTATCATATAATTTAGAACCATTTAGCTCCAGCACAATCCAACATGCAAACAAAATACAGTGGGAGGTACTATTTGGATAGTTCAATTTCATCAAAACTAGCAGATCCTTTAAAACAATTTCTTTTTTTTTAATATTCAGGTTTTTAAGCCACAGAACTTAAAACAGGCATGAAAACTTTTAAGTTTCTTTCCTTTAAAGATTGTTCTGCTGATTTTGTCTGAAGTCAATGTCCAACATGCCGCTGTAAGTGAAAAGACACTCAGGTCTGTAAACCGGGCTCTCAAGATGTTTTCCTTCAGAATACTTTTATTATCATTAGAGTTTCTACAAAGTCAGAGAAAGTGTTTGCAAGTGTTAGTATTATCTCCCAAAAATACTGATCAAGGAATTATAAATTAAAAAGAAGTAAGAAAATATTTTGTCTCAAGTCAATCCAACATTAACCTAAATGTCCCTATTTTGGTGCATTGTCTGAAGGGAATTGGAGTTCAGAGTCCCGACACCTCTCATCCCTTGTACGTGCCAAGCTCCCTGGCTGGCCTGTGCCTCCTAGAGCACAGCTTGCTCTCGGGCTGAAGCAATGCCTCCCTGGCGCAGTGGCTGCCGCGTGCTGCAGGTCAGAAGCTGGAGTCCAAGCAGACATCCCTGCCTTTGGAGACCAGCTTAAGTACCAAAAGTACCTGGGACACAGGGCTGATCTGACATGAATACACCTCTGTACTGATCTGCTGTAGAACATAAATGACCTGTAGTTTCTTAATCACCCTTATAGTGTTTTGCTATGCCAAGAGCTAGCTGCTTCAAATTTTCATTTTGATTCTTGACAGAAGCTAATTTTGGTATTTTTTAAATAGGCAGAATTTTAACTTAATGCTCAGCTCTGTCCAGAACAAACATTTGTTTCACGGCATCATTCCTGTTACCACATACAGAAATACAGTAGAAGTTCAAAGGCACATATTCTGCAGCAGTCACATTCTGTTCTTTGCTCTAATCCCAGTGTCCTGAGGGTTGTGAGCATACATGTGAAACCAGAATCTCTGGCTCCCACTCACTGAATAATAGTAAATATTGAGCTAGTATATTGTGTTGATCAAATGGTGCATGATGTGGCACATTCCAAACTCCATGCACACTCAAAGTCTAAAAGTGCATTTCTTTACTACAGGCTGCTGAAAACAGAATGCAACTTATAACAAATTGGCCTAATAAAGTTAACCTTAGAATGTATTTGTTATTGTCAGGGCATTAGAGCATGAAAAATAAAACTCCAGTGGGAACAGAGTTGAGTAGTTTCAAGAAGTTCACCAAATAAGATAAATTAGGGATAGAAGGGACCTTAAGAAAGATTTCAGTCCATTTCCCTTTTCTAGTGATGGCTGTCATCATTATTGGCATTGTCTGTCTAAGCTGTTGTTAAATAAATCTCCAGTGATGCCAAGTGTGCAGTCATATGCAAATACCATAGATATGATACTTAGCTATTAGTTGATTTAATGAAAGCTATAACAGCATCAGAAGAGAAATCTGGTGTGGCCACTTACTCTGTCTTCAAAGCACATTCTGACCTTGAACTCAGCCAAGAGAGGACCTCTTAATGGACAGAGATCATCTGTTGTGAGATGTTTAGCAGATCACATGCTAATCTCCATGCTGGTTTTTGGAGGACATGGAAAGGACAGTTAACTGCTTTCTGTTGAAATTTTGTGCCTGGTTGCTTCTGTCAAAATTTGCATATACCTCTGGCTTGGTTCAGAGTGGTCTGCTACTATCTGAACACAGAGATTAGTTGCACTCATAGGATCTGTACTATGTGGGGTTTTTTTCTGATGTAGCTGAGAATCTGGGCTGCTGTGCTTCCTATTTCTTTCATATGAAGAATGAGTAGATTAAATGATCATTTTTCTTTCAGCCATTAAATGCAAGAAAATTACAAATTTTCATCATACAGCAAAATTCCTATTGACCTTCCTGAAGCAAGAACACATATCTAATACGCATAACTAATGATTCCATGGTTAGATTTTCCTGTAACTTTTAAGGTACTTGTTAGCTATGGCTGTGTCTCAAAAGGTACAATTTATTTTTATCTCTTACCCTGCATAAAAACTTGATGCTTGCACATGTTGCTTTTTTCTTTACTCAGAAGATGTTCTCTCGTCAAGATTTTGTAAGGGATCTCCTATTTGGAAAAACAGATGTTCTGTTCCCAGGTAGTGTGACAACTCATCCATATTCATTAAGGCTGATGTTGTTTTCCTTCTTATTCTTGTAAATTCACCATTATAGTGATCACCACCCTGGTCTTGGTTTAATGATTAATCTTGCTGTGTGTCTTTTCATTCCTCAGGTAGAAATGAATCCTCCCCTGCACCCACCTGTCAGTGGTTGTGTTATAACACGGGAATTACCATTCTGGGTCAGAGCTGAAGTCCATTTAGGTTTGTATCCTGTATCTAGTAATGGGCAGTGCCAGAAATACCATGGAAGTGGACAAGTACTATTTGCCTTTCATTCTTGTGAACTCTCTCCTGCCCTGAAGCACCTAGCTGCTTTACCTTCCAGTCTTGTGTTTCTGCTCTTGATTTTAGCTTGTCGTCTTTTTTTTTTTTTTGTTGTTGTTTTTTAATCCTAATTTGGTTTTGGCCACAATAATACATTCTGACCATGAGCTGGTTTTTCAGTAGCAAAATCTGAGAGTAGGGGAGTTTTGCTATGATACATGTCAGTCTTTGAAAATAAATATGGTAACTGCAGTTCTGGTAGCAATGGTCTGCTGTTGTTGTTGACGGTAAGAAAGTGAGAAGACAGAAGCAGAGGTGCTGAGGTAGTCTAAATAAGAACTATCTAAATAACTTTCTGCCTAGCAGAGCTGTTTTTTTAAAAGTGCAACTTAAAAAGCACAGATATGCAAAGTCTCTGGTCACAGGGACTTTCTAGAGGTATCAGAGCAGTGCAAGGACAAGGCTTTATTCTGCCATACTATGTGGTGCTAATGCAAAGGGTGGAAGAGGGGAAAAGAATGCAAGCAGGAACATCTTTTCTCCCTTTGCTCCTCATATGTTGCTGTTCATGCTTTCTACCTACTGCTCAGCAGATGTCATTTTGATGGTGAGCACTTTGTTTTGCTCAACAACAAATAAAAGCTTTTCTTTCTTTATTCCATGTCAGTTCTCATGAAAGATACCAGGTAGATAGGTTTGGAAGCTGAAGCTCTCTACCTACAACAAAGAAGTCCAACACACACATCAACCAATGTAAGCAACCCTGTCCTGCCTGACATGTTGGGACAAAGGGGAGTTGAGTTTTCATTGCATTAATTTTCTGTTTTCTGTGCCATAACTGTTAATGGGATACCTATTGTGGCTTTGGAAGTTCAGCACCCACCATTCAATAGGAATGAACTGGGGGCTACTGAACAGGTATCAGATGACAACTGGACTAGTTCTTGACCAAAATCAGGGTAGAAGAGCTCATCTGTTTAATTTATTTAAAAGAGCTTCTGTGGCGGTTATCACCAGAACAATTTTTGTTATTCTGTTTCCTAGAGGATGATGTTTATCTGATCCTGCATTCTCATCTGTGAATGTGTTTGTATGTGTCTGTCAGGCACCAATTTTGCCATACTACTCTGTATCATTAGTAGAAAGCTGTTGTCATCTTTCTCTTCTGGCAGCAGCCCGACCATCACATTCACAGTGACTGAATCACATGCCAGTAGCAGAAATAAATGCTCTCTGACCACGAACAAACAATCCATGCACAGTCATGTAAAATGCCTGCACCTGGTTACATCAGAGGGTCCCAAAACCACTCAAGTGTGCTCCAGTACTGCATCAACTTAGCAAAGGCAACTTACTCCACCGCCCAAAATGTACTGATGTACTGGCTTCAGTATCAGGGCCAGTTCTGTTCAATATTGTTATCAGTGGTATGGACAAGGGAATTGAGCACACTTTCAGTAAGTTTGCAGATGACACCAAGTT
>NW_010552236.1:0-4855 GCF_000687285.1 Phaethon lepturus
GTGATTCTGTGATTCTGTGATTCTGTAAATAGAATCCATTTCAGTTTGAGTTATATTTTCAACAAAGCCTTAAGGATCACCACCAACTTAAATACCCTCCTCCTAAAAAATTTCATTGACAGTTTTAAGAGTAACACTGGACAATGTTGTAACAGGAAAATGCTAGTTCTAATTAACCTGCAGATTTCCTACTGTTGTAACTATTTTGATTGAGGATAAAACTTTACTTAAAAATGGAAAGAATTACATCACCAAAATTGGCAAAACTCTTGCTTTATGAACAGTTATATCAGAAGAAAAGCATTCCTATAAAAGAATTCCTCTTCTTACTGCCTTTTACAGTGAGTTCAGTGCACACTTAGCAGACAGGTTACACAACTTTTGCCACTACGTTTACAGTTTACAACTGGTGTATGTAAAGATGACCTTAGAAAAACAATATGTTGTTTCTCTATTCTTCTCCTAACCTTGCTCCTTGAATTTGTTTATTTTACAGCATGTTGTCTTTATTTCTCTTACATATGGTCTTTCATATAGCCAGTAAGAAAGAAAAACTAGTTCTTAAATAAGATTAAATTGATGAAAAAGCACCAGTTTCCATCCAAAAGTACCACTGATATGCCCAGTACCAAAAGCTGCTTTTAAATTCCCTCTGGATTTGACTAGCCTTCAATTGCATAACACTTCTTCAAATAAGCAAAGGAAATGAAGAGCAAACTAGTGAAATCTAGCAGTTACAATGAGCGCAAGGGTGGGTTTTATTGTTATGAGAGGTAATAGCAGTGTTCATGAAGTGGGAGAGATGTGTGAAAAGAATGCTACAACCCTTGCAATTACAAGGCTCAATACTGGCAAACACTGCCAAAAATCCCACTCCCCGTTAATCACCCTGTAAGGTATTTCTAGTTTGGGCAAAGTGAAGAAAGTAAGTAAGGAAAATAGTAAGGTGCTAGACTGTGCTTCCATTAGGGCTTAAGATACAAGAAGTCATAACTTCAACCTCTGCTGAGAGGCTCTTCAGAAAATTACAGAAAAATTTAACTACGCAGCAGAATAAATTATATGGTTGTGCAATTGCAAGGAGATTGATATAACATTGTCTAAGACACTGCAAGAGGATGTGTCAGCACAAATATGAAAGCCATAAGTAATAATACCGTCAAATAATAATATGCGCACTCTTTCTGTCATCATTATGCACCATCATTTACAGATGGACAGCACCTGCATTCCTGATTCGTGGTGAATCCTCTGTCATGTATCCATTAGGTCCATTTACTGTCAAGTACGTATTCTCCTTTGCAGTAGACGTGATCCCTTCATTGCTACTCAGAGAAACCTACAGAAAGATCCAAAGCTAATGGAATTTTTGGAAAGCGGATGTAAAAATAATCCTAAAAAGAAAGAAAATTAAAATTGTGTCTTTTTTAACTTCTTTCTAAATTCATTTCAAAATCTGGAATGCAAGCATGGACTTTCTTTTCATGATATCAGAAAACAGTAGCAATCAGAGCAAAGCTGAAAGCCATAATCACAGTACAGTTTCAGGGTGTGTAATAGAGGGTGCACTTGGAAAATACACATGGGTGCAGGAGGGTTATCAGAACTTTTGGCTTGAATTGAGGTGCATAATGTCCTATAAAATCAATACAGAGCAAATGGTAGTTAAGCTCTTCATTCCAGTGCTCTAACTTCCTCTCTGAACACGCCCAACAGTTAAAGTTGGTAGATGCTGTTCTCTTTTCTGTTGCTTGAGAGGGAGCAAAGGTGCCAAATTAGCGTATGTGAGTCTCCAGCCTTTACCCCTAATGCATAAAACAGCTTTGAAAAGCTCCTAAGTACATAGAAGCATAATATACAAAGAGGAGAGGTGGTAGGACAAAACTGGTATGGCCTATCACTGCTAAAGGCTTCGCAAAGTGAGTAATACACAGAGTAGAATTGCTGTATTATGACTGACACAAGCTAGAATGCAAAAGCATTTATTATTTTATTAACCTTCATTAAAAGTAAACATTTCTATTTCTCTGCATCAGGAGAAGATTGGTAAAAACACACACACACTTGGCAATGTAAACACACTATCAACTTTTAAATTCAGGCCTAAGGTGACTTTCAGTGCAATCCAGACTGATTGACAAATTCAGTGACAGCTATTCACAGGCTGATCACACAAGCTGATTAATTTTCATACAGACAAAAGAAGTTTTCTTAAAATAGACGAAAAAGATAATCCTGTCATACCAAGCAACATTTGGAGGTCTAAATTTCATCAAGCTCTGTGTCAAAGTGAGAATTCTTGATTGTCTTATTATTCACTCTCAATAACACTATGATGAATGATATAAAGTAGCATAATCTGTATTTTATGATTCCTCTATCTAAGCTTGACACTCCTGGAAAGATTATTTCAATTTTAAGTGGAAAACGGAGATATGGCGTTGGATATAAAATAATAACAATGTATTTCAAATGCTTTCCAAGATGCATAGCTGTCTCCCTAAAATTTGAACTTCATGCTCGTACTCTGTTGTGGTCACAGCTTATGCTAAAGAAGTGTGAATCAATGTTGTGCATAGAGATCTTTTCTTCACAAACTCTGTTAATAAGATTTCTGGATTCATTCTGCCTAACTTTAGCTGTCTTAAAGTTAGATGTCTAGTCTGACCTCATTATCTATCTCTCCTCCGTGGTCGATACAGCAGGAGAGACAAAGGGATACCTTCACAGGCACATTTATCTCACTTTCCACTGTCGCCTGTCTGAGGTGGCTTATGTCAGGAGAAGTGAAGCCCACCTGCTTAGCAGTTGTCAGAGACGTCGGTGAAACACGTTCGGTCTGACAGCCATGCAGCTCTGCAGAGCCCGTCTATGGTGCCTTCCACTCCAGCCGTACACCACCGAAACCTGGAGCACCAAAAAAGAATCTGTAGTCAATTTTCCACTTTGCACTCTTGCAACTTTATATATTCTAACTAAAGGGTGAGTTCTGGCCTATCCAGGAATGATTGGACAATCTAGCAGATGGAGGAAGAACAGAATTTAAAATATAAGATTAAAACTAACAAAATCTGAAAATATAGTTAATATACTATGCTGTTGTTCAGATTTACAGCAGCAGACTACACTCTTTACCTTCTTTAAAATGTATTTATTAAACCTCAGTAAAAACCAAATAGAAATAATTCGTAATGTTTTTCTAAAGCTTTTCTATGTAATTTTTTCTGCATTTTTTCAAATGCCAGCATCATGGTTTATTAAAAGAGCTCCATCTTCTGGCAGCTGATAAAGAACAGCTCCTTCACAGATATAGAAGAAAGGCTTAAAATCATTTGCAGAATTTAATGAAAAATTGATCCTGAGTAACCAATGTCCACAGTTGCAGTCCACAGAGACTTTGTGACATTTTTATTTTAGAGTAATTTGTTAGTTGTTAACCTTGATTTCTAACCTTTTGTCAGGATTCTTAGTGGTTATTGAATTAAAATGAAAGGGTGACGTATTAGAACAAACCTGAAGAAGGGAAGTAAATGTATATGCTGACAGCAACATAATCACAGAAAGACAGCATGCTACCTCACTTGTGTCAGGTCAGGCTCCTGGTTGTTGTCTTCCAATAAAAAAATAAGAAAAAAAGCACCAAAAATTTAGTTCAGCTTTTCAGAAAGAGCAGAATAAACATGAGAAGTACATTCTTTCACATTTTGTCTGCCTGCCTTCCCAGTAGCTCAATATTTTAAAAAGATAGTCAGTGCCAAAGAAGGAAGATGGCATCCTGCACTTTATCATTTTTAGCACTAGTCTCACCCTTGGTTTTATTACAGAGGGGCTTAGCCTCACTTGTTTTGTTTTTTTTAAGGGGGAGTGTTGGAGGAAAAGTTAGCTGAATGCCCGGGCTCTTCTCCCCTGTTCTGCCCATGATGGCACATCTGCTTGGTGTTACAGCATCACAGAACTGAGGAGAAAGCAACTTAAGAGATTCATAGCCGCTCGTTAGCGCATTTATAAAATCATTAGTATAGACTCTGTTGCATTAACAGGTTGAAGGTTTGCTATACTGAAAAGTCTTCACATAAAGAATAACTGAAATGGTGACTAAAATACCAACTTCCATTTTTTTAATCATCCCTGTGTGAAAAGACATCACATGAAAATGGAGTGAGATCTGACTGCAGAATCAGTTTTTCAGAGACCTCTGAAACACTGATCCTCCGTAACAATTTCCAAATGAAAGCTTAAATATTTTAGAGCTTGAAATGCAGAAACAAAGGAAGGCCCTTTGTTTTATAGCCATTTCATCATTAGTAATTAATTGCACATTCTGACAAATAGCATGAAAAGTGTGTTTCACTGAAATAACTATTTAATATTCACCCTGCAATAATATTAGAAAAACAGACAGGGTAAAAATGTAATGTATACAAGCCATCAGGTTTCCTTGATTATAATTTTCTTAACTTTACACAGATTTGTCTCTGAAGCTGTACTTAGATTCACTTTAAAAAATCAGCCACTTCCCAGTGACACCTCTAAAATCATAGTTAGGCATATTACTTCATTGCAGATAAACCGGCCATAAACAAAACTAGGCTGCAATTCAGAGGAAGGATTTTTAAAATCCAAGCAGTAAAGTCTTTCAGTCGGTCGTGTGGTTAAACTATCTCACCATTTCTAACTTCAGCATGATGATATTTGCAGACCCACATGCTGGTAATGAAGGTTATTTAAAGCAGTCTTGTCGAAACTGCATTAGATTTAGTGAAAAGTGCAGTCATTGCTACTGCTGAGACGTAACTCTCCTTTTACACTGTTTCTAACAAGTCCATCCAAAGAATTGCAACATCTGAAGCCCCCA
>NW_010552236.1:4886-14339 GCF_000687285.1 Phaethon lepturus
GCTCATGGCTTGATCCAGAATGTGCATGTAAAATGTGACATGTTATTACTCAAAGCTTAAGGGACTGATCGTGGTAGATTGCCTAAAAATACAGACTTTTTTGAATTATCAGTAATCAAAGTACATCCTTGTCACTATTATTATCAGTGCAGAGCTTTCCTGACTACATATATAATATTCATGAAAAGCTCTCTGAAGACTGAAGGAGATCTCATCGTCCTCGGTTTTACTGAGAATATTGGAGAAATCAGAAGCGATGAAATTCTGACCTCAATTTGGTTGAGGATTGTGGCTGCCTTCAGAAGTCCCCATTTACTGTGAACAGTTGTCCTCATCCAGGGCTCACCTTAAGTCCTTTTCCAGCTATACTGTGTCTCCTGCATAGTCGAAAAAAGTAGCAAACACTATTAAATTTGCAAATTATTCATTGTAGCATCCTCTAGTAGCTAGGTATCTGTTCTTCTCACTCTTTGTACTGAATATTTTCTTCTCTTTTCACCCACCTGTAAGCTTCATGAAAATGAATTTGAGTAAAAGTGATTTGGTTATTCCTGCGTACATTGAAGATGGAGAGAACAAAATACACATTCTTTTACGTATTTGAAGTCTTTCAGACAAAACAAGTGTGTTTAAAGAAAAGGGATATTAGGTAAGGGTATGTCTGTCAGATATTGGCTGTGTTCTTTTCCAAAAGAAATTTGTTTTGGTTTCAGGAGGTTATGAAGGTCTGAAAACTGAGTATCAGTGAAGTATGTAATCATCTGGAAAATACTGGTATAATGGAGAAAAGACATATTGTTCTAATAAAAACTTAGGCCCAGAGTACATACAGCATATCTTGTCTCTGTTGGGTGATCACAGGCATGTATTTAATTTTCCCTTCTTCAGTTTCTCCCCCTGAAAAATGGTGATAACATAACTTCCCCCTCCAAAGAGAGTTCTGCTTAAAAAACCATGTCAGAGCATATCAGTACTTCAGTGGAAAACCAAGTCTGCAAGAAAACTAGAATATTTCGCAGACCCTCTGAAATCTGGCCATCATTTCTCCCTTGAAACTCCCCTGCTGTGGGGTTTCTATCTATCTGCTGTCCTCTAGCCTGTCTACATTGTCTGGGGCAGAGGCATTCTCTCCTGCAATTTGGCTTGAACTGTGCCTACTACTATGGAGCCATCTGGGTCAGGAGCAGGCTGCTCTACATTAACTGTAATTCAAATAATGGATCACAATAAATACATTTCCTGTGAAATTTCAGTGATATGGTTGTATATACAGTCAGAAGAGTGGAGGAGTTTAGGTATTCACACAGCTAAAAATCAGGAAAGATGACATCTTATGGCATACCTAAAAAATGCCAAATGCACAAGAAATTTTCAGGGAAAATGATGTTGCTACAATATAAAGAAAGACATAAAGATACAAAATTTTGTCATAAATCACATTTCATTAGATGTCTTTTTAACTATATATAAAAATATTTCCAGAGACAGGGGGAACAGCAAGCTCTCAATCTATTAAATATATCCATCTTTCACAGAAATTATCTCTGTAAAATATTGTGCTGTGTCTTAACACCTCATATCAGTTTTAAATCATCTTTGCTTCTAAATTTGAAAATGACTGTGGAAACGTCTGTCCTCCTCATTTTCCCATAATAGAGTTGTTTAATCCATTACTGCTACTGATTCCTCTTTATGGAGCTGTTCAAGTGGCAGGGCAGAGCTGATGCTGTTCCAGGGTAGAGGAGACCTCTCGCATGGGAACCTCAGGAAGGTGAAGCTCTGCTCCAGTGCTGTGCCCCAGCCAGAACCTGGGAACCATAGGTTCTAAGCAGTTGGGATTATGTATCCCTCGGATATGATCAACAAGGAATAATAAATGAAAACAAACACGTGGAGTGACACACAATCCTTCCGTGACTCTACAGGTACTTTCACAAGCCTGCTGTACCCCATGTAGAGTGAGTTTCCCCATTGAATAAACAGGCTAAATCAGCAAACAGGATCAGTTTTTAAAGATTTACATTTAGCAGGCTTTCCCAGATACTTCTGTGCCACTTAGGTGTAACTCTGGCTACTTAGAGTCTTGAAAGCAGGTATGTGATTGTCCTCTGCAGATGAAAAAAACTGTGGCATGAAGGATTAAAAATTGGGAATTTAGGAGATCATCATATTTTCTAGAGATGCAGTACTATGGCTTCCTACACTGATAGACAACTTCTGATTTGTGCATCTTTGATTAAATCAGTATTAAAGCCTAGAGAGAGACTGATTTACCTGTGTTTTGTACTACCTCTCTGAAGTATTCAATTGCCATGTACCACCTCATTTTTCAAGGTGTTGCCAAGAAGATGTTTAGAGCTCTCAACATTCAGGAGAAAAGCTAGAAGAGGACAAGAAAATGGTAAAAAGAATGGAAAAAATGTAAATTTCACCTACTGAAATTCAGCATTTCTTTTCCATATTATTTATTTAATTTGTATTACTGAAGCAGTGTAGGAAGGACAAATTAATCATAAAAGCTTCAGGGACTTATTTCACAGTGTATTAAGCAATTCTATATTGAAGGTGATAAATAATAATATCTTTGATGTAACTTCCCACATAAGACCTGCAAAAGAAACTACTAGAACCTATAAAATAAGAAAGAGAAGAAAATTAGGGAGAAAAATAGTTATAAAGGTATAGCCAAGACTACATTTCTGTAATGTTCTTTTCTTTGCATTCTTAAGAGATTCAAACTGTGAAAAAAACTAACAAAGATCAGTCAGAAAGAGAGAATGAGGGGGAAAGGGTTATCATTTTTATTAAACAGGAAAGCCTTATAAAGGATTAACACTAGTGTGCATTATACATATTAAAAAATACATGTATAATATAATTTAACTCATTTTAGCTTTCCATTGTCTTCCTATGCCTCTGAGAGATGGACTATATACTGCAGATAAACTGATCAGAAATACACAGATGCTGCAAATAAAATGTTGCATATCTGAACAAAATAAACATAAGGCTGACGCCAAGAGAAAATATTGTCAGTAAATGTGTAATTCTAGCTGGCCACAGATTTGGCAAGGAGACAAAAAACATTCACACAGAGGAATCTCATGCCAGAAAATAAAGAAACTAAACTGAAGCAGATAAATTACACCCCATCAACAAGCTGGCCAGCTGTAGCATCATCTTGTGCTCTCTGGCTAGCAGGAACTCAGGGCCAGCCCACAGTTTTGTTCTATTTTTGACAATGGCACATCCCTCAAAGAAATTAGAATACAATAAGTAAATAAATAAACATATTAGAGTTACAGTGAGAAAGCAAAGTGCCGGCATTTTGTTTAAAAAGAGTAACTTTACACTGGATTTGTAAAATGTGCTCAGCAGGAGACAGACCTGCAGCTGTCTTGCACAGTCTTGACAGACCTTTACAGTGCTTTCAATACCAAAAAAAAATCAAGGAAAAAAGATATCACTTATTTGTAATGGCAAAATTGCAGCTACACTGCTTCTTATGGATGTCTGTACAGAGGAGGCTCGGGGAGGGATGGCACTGCTGTCCACCTACTGCCTGCTGCTGTGGTGCAAGATTTCAAGCCCATAAGGGACAGAGGCAGCTGCTTTCAAAATCCAGACAGCACTCAGTAGGAACATAGTTGTTACCCTCACCTCAGAGATGAGGGATCATGGTCTAAGAGGCAAGTACATAATCAGCTCTGGGCATTGAGACCAGAGTTTTGCAGGAAAAGAAAAATACAGCTACAGGGATTCCAAGCTTCTCTTAAGTACAGACGTCTTATATTTACTCTCCTTCTCTATGCTGACAACAAGGTTACCCCTAAAACCACACAGGCATCTTCTGCTTTGTGGTAATATCTAATCTATTCTTGCTCATAGGTAGCTACTCATCTCTTTCCGTACAGGCCTAAGCTGGGTTTTGTGCCATGCACATACATACTCATCACTCAAAAGTGCAGAAGGTTAACAGAATAAAAAAGAAAAAAGATCAAAACAGGAGAATAATCACAACCACCCACAGTAAACTACTGAGCCCCAGCTATATGGGAGCATTATGTGGGTTTCTGAGGGAAGTAAAGTATGATGTGGAGCCCAGCACTACCTTCCGAGTTCCCATGTAATCTTAGACTCAGGAACACTGCAAAATGCTGGGACATTCCCGAGAAGAACTTTATTTTCTCGAACAGTGATCTAGGAACTTAGCATTGACCTTGCTGCCATCCATTGTAACTGTTAAAAGGAAGCCTCTGGATGTTTTTAATGGATTGGTCCACTGAAAGACCAGTAATGAATATTCTCCTTTTTAAGTGTGATGAGTAATGTACAGTATTAGAATATGAGTTAATTTAGATAAAGATGCTGTGTTAACTTTGTCTAACAATGTAGATTTAATTAACTTCTTCTACTGTTGTATTAGCAAAGCTATGCAGCAGATAGTAGAAGAGGACTTACTTCCCCTGCTCGCTCTGTCTCCATGCAAAACTCTATATTTTAATTAGTAAGAAACTACAGTATTTGAGTCAGATAAAGAAACTGCCATGCAGCACTGATCCCCATGGTCCTTTTTTATGTTATATAGTGTTGCTATGCTTGCAAAACCTCAGTAACTGATTTAATTCATAGTTCACATTTTCACCAGAAATATCAATCATAGTGCAGGTCAGAAAAGGTAAAACTGTAGGTACGGTGTATTGATAGTGTTTTTGTCTGGACATGTCTGCATGTGTTATTTCTGGTTTGTGACTATGATGGCCACAGCAGAGAAGGCCACTATTGCGCACCAGGACTCTACTGGCCCCTTGCAGGACACACGCTTCTGTGCACTGTAACATATGCTGAACACAGCTGAGCAGGACAGGAGACCTAGGCACCATGAGGAGATACCAGAAGCCCAATTACCCTTACTCTGTACCAGTAGAGAATGCCCAGATGATTTGTCTACAGGTAAAATCAAAATGAACTTACATAAATTTTTAATACATTTTCCAGCTCCATCAGGCACAAGAAAAAGTAAATTTGTAGTAGGTGTAACATGCTATATGGCAAATATTTGAGCTAAGCCAGGTTAGTGATTGAATTTGTTGGAAAAAGATTTCATTAAAGAAAAAAAAATCTATAACTGAAGTTGTTAATCCTGCAGTGAAACTATTGCAGCTTGCATATTTCATTGTAGAACTGAAGCCAAAGTGACAATATATTTTCATGTTTACTAACTCTAAATTTAGGGGATCATACCAGATTTAATTTTTTTCTCACCACCAAACTTTCAACTGTAATAATCCATTAAAAGTAATACAGTCTTCTGTAGTGCCTGATAAGAAAATAATATGTCATGGTTGTTATTAGTCAAAGAAAAGACCACTATTGTCTTCTGTATGATAGCCTACGCTAACTTTATCATTAGCTTTGCAAGTTAAGAGTAGGCTTAGATCTGTCAGCTACATAGTGGTTACCTTGGTTCAGTTCTTTCATTTTTTTCCTCTTTAGATTACAACGGCCCATTTGAGAAGGCTATTTTACACCAATATCCTCCTGATAAATGAACCCGCTACCAGCAACTGTTTCTCAAATAAACCCCTTTCAGTACAAGGACGATAAAGAAAATGGAGTAAATGTAGCAAAAGTATTTGCCATTTACTTAGCTGAAAGTGACACCTAGCAACTTTGATGATCTCCCCTTCCTTTAAGTCCCCTTTATTACCTGTATCAGTGTTTTAGTTTTTTACTTTGAGTAAAGTTATATTCTTGGAAATAATCACGCAAAATATATTTGCACTGAAGTTTGTGCAAGAAGTATTATACTTGTTTCAAATCCTTCTAGTACTCTCAGCGCTTCCCCTCCAAGCATCAGGCCCAGCTTGAGACACAGTCAAAAAGGGGGATCAAACAATTGACTGAAACATGGTCTCTCTATCTGTAAAAACAAGACGAGGCAGTTTGCCCCAGTGAAGACATTACAACAACCTATTCACCACACAAACTACAGAACCAGGATTTACACTTTGGGAGAGGCAGGTTCTGGTGCCCTTCTTGCAACAATTCTAGCCAGATATTAGCTTTCAGATCCAGCCCTGAGAAACAGAGGCTGCTTGAGAGATGGGTCGAACAAGGGCACCTTTGATCTTCTACTAGGCTGGCCTCCCTAGCGGTATGAAATACCCTCAGAAGCTCTGGGCCAGTTTTTTCCTGGCAGTACGGGCAGTGCCCTTCTTTGTGGCACCTCTTCCCCTCCTGGGACCCACAGGCTGGCTTCTACTGCCACCAACCTGCTAGTGTCTGAATCTGGCTTGCAATTTTCTATGTCTATAATACATGAAAAAGTAAAAGGACTGAATTCTGCCCCCAAAGTATTTTCTATAAATAGACTTCTCATCCACAGGTGCACTGGTAGATAGCATACAGACAACCCTTCCAAGTGTCTCTGGTGTCCCCTGTCCTTCCCACAGGATTCATCAATATTCCAGACTACACATGTTTAACATTTTCATCCAGTCATTGCCAAACTTCTCTTAATATAAAATCCTTCCAGTCTTCATTTATTGGTGCGCCAAATCTTGCACTGATCTTCTTTCATTCATTTAAAATTCCCTTGCAGGGCACTAATCATGTTTATTGGTCTCAGGAGTAGTTTTTAAGCAGCCTCTGCTCTAAGCCCTTCTGTTAGTTTTATTGTTTGATATTGCATGCTTACCAGATTGCACGGTGATCCTTTAAAATGTCACAAGTTAATCAGGGTCACCATTAAATGACAGAATTCCAGAAAGGCTGAATATTGGAGAAATACTGTTCGTATTCAATGTACATTATTTATTCCCAAAATTAAAAAACAAGCACATGAGATAAAAAGGGAACTGGAAGAGGAAAGAATAAGGTATTAGAATTGAAATAGGAAAGGGGTTTTACTGATTCGCAGTTACCTGGAATCTACTGGTTCTTACAGTCCATCTACCTAAATGTTTCAAACATAGATGACATTATTCATTTCATAGTAGTCTGATTTCAGTTTTCATACTGTCTAATCCCCCTGGTGACTGCTACTTGATATAAATTCAGAGCAAAATTGCATGTCATTCTACTGTCTGTTCTTAGCTGCTATATGCCAGGCTGAATATGGTTGTTTTCCTGTGGCAGGTGAATAAATCCTATTTACCTATATCTCCACGGATTTGTGATACCTAATTACTGCTTGAACAGCTCTCTGAAATCACTGATTTAAAAGAAAGGCCTTCAGCCATCCCAAGAATCATAATACAGTGCTCCTAATAATATCTTCAATGTATAAGTCTTGTAGTACATTTTCTCAGAATAAAGCTGCAAAAGAAAAAGAAAGTTCTCATTGTGCTTGCTTTTTTTTTTTAACATCTAGATCAGTCAATTCAACTGTCATAGTAAAATATATCAGCTCAACTCAAAACACATCCTAACACTCCAGAACCATTATCATTCAGTCATCCTCAGAGCAAAAATTCAGTTCTTAATACCAGTCTGCTACCAAGATCAAAACGGGTCTTTGACAGAAAACGTGTATTCTGTATGGGACTCCAGAAGCACTTAGAGACACTGTAGTTTGCCTTTTGACAAACTGGAGCCAGATTTTTGTATTATTATTTTTTTATTTTGCATGCTGAAACATCTCTGCAGTTGGGACTCCAAAAAGAAAATTTTAAACTACCTCAAGTAAAGTACAAAGAAATCCAAGATTAGATTTTGGCTCTAAAGTTTTACCAGCACTCTAACCCTATATCTCTATAACCCTGTGTAACGCTATAGGCCACAGAAATGGTTACGAATGATTTCCACGATTTCTACTGACTGCGTGAGAAAGAGTGCAAGGAAAGAGAAAAAAAAAAAAATCACACCTCCTGGGGACTGTCGGAATGAGGTGCACTGTCACCAAAACAAAATAATGCTGTGTATCCCTGGAACTCCCTGCATGGAAAGAAACTCAGACACTGAGGTGTAATTTTGGCAATGTTGGCATTGTAACGCTACCACATTGTGGGAATCTTGAGCTGCTCTGTAAAAGGTTTTTCCAGTCTTTTCTTTTAATCCATCAAGTCCTCAGCTGCTGTTTCGAAGCAGCATACACAATTTCACTTTATGCCTTTCCAGATTCACCAACAGGAGATTTATTTCATGTATCTCCAGAATGATGAACGCTCATCAACTTTTCTTTATTAAAAAATCAGTTTGTTCCATAAATTGCAATCCTGTGCTTTACTGTACATGATTATGATATTTATTTTAATGTCTTACATCAGCAGAAACTGAACACAGGCATTTATTAGCACACCTGTTATTTGTTCCTATTTAATAGCATAGTGTTTGTCTTATTAAAGAAAATGGCTACTTTTCTCCAAAAATTTAGAGCCAGAAATCGTAACATAATGATATTTTCCCCTAAAAGTATTAAAAAAAATAAAATCAGATTCTTTGTCCTAAATGGAATCTGACTTCAATTAATAGCAAATAAAAAGGGGATATTTCTTTTTCAAGATCGATGCCCACGTCTAGTTCTTCTAAATACACAAAGCCATATATACATACAAAATATATAATCTCACAAATTCAGTTACAAAAAAGTGAATTTGTTTCCTGGTCTGCCACCCCACTTTCTGCTGCACTTCTTTATCAGAAGCATTAAAAGGAATCTTCTTTCTCAACTACACCCCGCGGTGTTGGTGACTTGAGTGCCACACCGAGTGATTTCCCACACTGTCCAATTGTTCTAGCTGTTAAAGACTTTTTCTTAATGTCTGACTTAAGCTTTTTCTTTCCTAGCTGCAGGCCATCACTTCTTACCATGCCATCTTCTGAGAGAGTGTAATTCCCTTCATTCATTGTTATTGCTACCTTGACAGTGTTTACAGACTGTCGTCATGTTCCTCCTGAGCCTTCTCTTTCCCAGGCTGTAAAATGTGGTTATTTCCCCCATGCTCATCCTTGGACTGGATTATTGCTGCATCTCATTGTATTTCCTGACTCCCTCCCTGCATCCTCCCACTCTTCAGTATCAGAGGTGCCTGCAGGTTGTCAAGCGACATGTCCGGTGGCATGTCAAGCTCCCGCGCATCGTTCTGGGGCATCATAACAACGCATGAGATTTTCAGTTTGTTTAATAAAAAAAAACCACCAACAACAGAATCTACTGGAGTTCATAATGTCCGGCTGTATTCTCCCTTGGACTCCCTGGGGCGGGCAGGGCAGCACCTGGCAGCCGGGGCCCGTTTGGCAGAGGGATGGGTTCTGTCCTCTCTGTCCCCAGCCAGCAGCCCACAGGGGCACCTCCCAGGGGATGGCGATGGGCCCTGACAAGCAGTGTGCTTCCAACATTCTTACCCTGGAATGAACTTGTTGATAATTTTTGGAAGTGCATTTCATGCAACTTTTACTCTATTGGTATGGTGTATTGAGTTCGTGTGGCAACGTTTTGGTAGCAGGGGG
>NW_010552237.1:0-10165 GCF_000687285.1 Phaethon lepturus
AGCGCGCCCTCCGCGCAGGAGGCACCCCGCAGAGGAGCGCGCCTGCCAGCTCCGTCGGGCAGCTACGGGCAGGGAGGGCAGCAGGGCAGCCGTCCGGCAGAAGCCACAGCCCCAAGGCAATTCGGCAGCGCAGGATTGTCAGAGGCGTGCATATACCCGCTCCTGGGGCTCAGCAGCTTTGGCTGCAGCTCTTTGTTAGAGCAGCAGATGGTTCTCCGGAGAGAAGCCGGCTTTTCCCAGCCATGGCTGAATTAACCTCTAACTGCACCCTCTCTCCCTGGTCTATTATAGTCTCATCCGTCATTACAATAGCTCTTTGGTGCTGCATTGTGCGTCTGCCATTTGGCTTTCAGCGCAACACAGCGACACACTTGCACAGCATTTATGGCTATTCATCTATGCAAGACCTAATACGCCGTGGTTAAACCATTGCCAATTAGTCAAACAGGCCGAGTGCTGCTGAAGGAGCCTTTAACTGTACAGTCGAGGGTAGGATTAGCCAGAGCGGGACTACAAGTATATATAGATACATAAGCACATGACATTCCCTGAATTTCTCCAAGAAATGCCATGTTTCCCCCTGCTGCCACAGCAGCAACAGCTCATAGCCCCGGTGTAAGGCTGGGGCTATCGGCCTCCCGACCAGGGCACCACCAGAAAAGTCAACCTGCCTTGGTGGAACCGAGCAGCTCACATCTGGCAGGCCCAACAGCAGGCTGGACACAGTAAGGGCTCATTTTCCATTTCAAAGTACCAACAACTTTGTAGTCCTAGATTCTTGCCTGACTTTTGCATCTACAGACAGAGGGCACTGCCTGCCTCACTTTCCAAAGCACTGTGACGTTCCTGTAAGAGAACAGCTTCGGTTTTTTAACACGCAGAATAAATAAGTACAGGCTACAGCTTCCATCAGCCAAGGCTTCCTACCCACAGGAGCACGGCAAGATCCAGAGCGAGCAGAGGACCTCCGTTTTCAGCTTTTAACTTTCAAGAGCGACAGACTGTAGGAAACTTTTGTTTTACAGATATTAGATATGAAAATACAATCCAAAACCTGGAAGGACTGCAAGCTTTAAGCAGCCCACTTGCAAATAAATTTGGGAGGAAGAACACTAAACATCACACTTGGGAACTGGCTAATGTTGAATTCCTTCAGCCAACCTGAGTAATGGAAAAAGTGAGAGACAAGTACATAGAATACATCACATTAAGAAACCAATTCTTTTCTTTACTTTTTATTTGCACTTTTAAAAAGTACAAATACACTTCAGAATTACTTAAGAAAAAAATGCTATTTAATCATAAGGTGTACCTACAGTAGGCAACAAAGTTTTTTACCTTAAAACTAGACACATACAAAAAAATAATAAAACAGAAAAAATTTACAAAATTCAGAGGCGGTAACACTGGGGTGAGGGTGTGGGGAAAGCCCTGTCCCTCTGAGGAATGGCACAGTCCAGTTCTAGTTGGGATGTACTCAGAAGCCCAGGCTCAAGCAGAGGCAGAAGAGAGCGAGGAATTTTCGTCATGCCTCTATTTGAGCTGCTGCCAGTCATCACAACTACAAGCAATGAAGTTAAACTACTTTCTGAAGTGCAGTAAATCAGATCCTCAAAGATGACATTTGAAATTTTCTAATACTTTCAAGCCAGAGAAGAAACAAAGATTTTCTGAACAGGGTACGGTTCTTCAAAATCAGCTTCTACTAGCCTAAGGCTCTCGTTTCACAAGCAGCAGTGAACTGAGCTGAAGCTTACTGCCGCTAAGAGGTCATCTCACACTTCCACATCAGCTCTGCACTTACTTTGCTCCCGTGCTCCTCTGACAACCTCATTAACCCAGCTAAAGATTACAGAGCTTTCTGCTGGGGTAACCAGTTGAGTTAACTACTCATGGATGGGGTCCAAAAAAGTGTGACTGCCTGTGGAAAGGGCTTTAGAGCTGCCTGCGGTGACAGCAGGCAGACTGGGACCACCGCTACAGGCCACGACACAGAAGGCAAAGCACCCGAGTGGGACTTTAGATTTGTCACTTGATGCTGGGCTGCTACTCACAAGGACCCATTAAACCAGTTGATGTTACCTGACACTATTTCTTACAGTTTCTCTCCGTAGTATTAGCTTTAGTGGTGCATGCACGGCAGGGACCCCATCTTCCTTTGTTCCTGCAGAGATTGCATAGTAAAATAATAATTTGTGCAAGAAATAATATGCCTGGGGTGCAATTAAAGCAGAAACTCAGCAATGTTTCCTTGGCCTTTGTCCTCACTAAAGGAAACCTCAGAGGAATTCTGCCACCGCACTAATCCACACAGCTCCTTGAGAGCAGACTTTTCTAATCATATTTAGAAAAAAAAAAAGCATTTCTCTTACCAAGTGGGGAATTTTATTAGGTCAGAATAATAAAACTAGTCATGACAAGATTATTATAGCCAGAGGCAAAACAACTGGCCTCCTATAGGGAATTTGTAGGAAAGTATTATCCTACCAACACCGTGAAGTCAATCATTCATGCGTAAGAAAAGATGCAATAAATACCGTGAGTCCAGCCTGAATGGTGACACAAAGGAACGGATGAGGAACAAAAATTCACTTTTTCTAGAAATCACAAGCAAACTTCTAGGCCACACCAAAACAGCTTTCCCAATCCAGGCTTTATTAGGAGACAGTCAGCCCTCTGATTCCAGCTGTTTCCATGAATCAAGCCCAGGATTTCGAAGGCAGAAAAGGACTGATCTGAAAGCTGGCTCTCGGCCAGCACACCAGTCACGGGGCACAGAAGGCGTCTGTGGCAGCTGGCCTCAGAGTCCTACACCATCAAAATGGATAGTCATTAGATAGCCAGAGGAAAAGCCGATGATAAAGTCGTGTAATCTATCCAAATGGGGACAAAGGAGAAAGGAAAGAGCAAGAGAGTGACGTGTTTTGCTTAATTAAAACAATATTTTCCTCAGCACTCCAAGCTGTCAGAACAAGGTTCTGTTTTAAGCCGCAAACCCAAGGTAACTCATGTCCTCTTCAGCCACATCCTGCAGGCCACATCTTAGTACCTGCTGAGTCTGAAACTCCAGTTTTCTAACAGGCATTTGCCATTTCCAGCCTGGTAGTACCGGGCAGAAATTCAGACTCAGGCCATTTGCTTTAAGATGGCGTCTAGAAGACTTTTGAGTAAATGCGCAGCGCTTTCCAGCAAGAATCTGAGCCTTGTCACCAGACAACTAGCTAACATGTAAAAAATGCGGGAGGGAGGGTGAAAAGAAAGGGGGGCAGAGGGAAGAGTGCTGTGCTCAGAGCAATGACCCTTCTCCTCCTCCGGCGCAGGAAGAGCTGCCACTGCGGTCGGCGTCTCCAGTTCCTTAGGTGACCCCGCAGGAATCAGCAGTGACTCATCTCCTTTGGGAGCTCTCCTGGAAGCACCCCGAGGAGCGCTGCCTACACGCGTGCCACCCAGAGATAGCACCCAGCCCGCCCCAGCTGGGATGGGCCACGCTGGCTCATTCAATTACCTCTTATCTTTTCAAATGTAATTTCTGAAAGAGAAAACGTAAGTGCTTCCCGCTTTTTGGAAGCCGAAGTTAACCCTGCGTGTTGCTTCTTGCACCACGCCATAAAATCTTGGCCGCTGCTGCTTAAATAATTAAACTGTCTAGTGACATTCAACTACGTTAATACATTAAGGTGACACAGCACAGTTCAGTGAACGCTACAAAGAAAGCCAGGTCACCACGTTATAGGAACCCTGGCACAAGCGATTAGCTACTCTACTTCATATATTAAGGCAACCAGAGGCCAGTGCCAAATACAGAGATACAGAGAGCGCCGGCCAGGGAGGGGGAAATATGCAGCCATTGCCCAGAACAGCGAGTTCCGTCGAGGTCGTATCATACCACACGAACCACCACGGGTTGACCAAGAGAAAGGGCATCCTGAGTACTCAGGAATTAGAAAGTCAGCTGCTTGCTGCACTAGCAAGTTAACCAGGCACACACCACACACCCTGAACACTGAGAAAATAGCCGGTGAGAAACGATGGCCCTCCGGCAGCCCAGGCCCAGGCTTGCTCTCACACAGCCCGTTCTCCTTAGGCTAAACGATGTAGATTCACATACCAAACAGCTTTGCTTTTCCAAGCAACTCATGATCTAAAAATTCCAACAATTTCTCTTACAGCAGAATTCTCCACTGTAAGCCACTTTAACTGCCAGAAACTTCCCTGCAGCTCGCGGCACGTAACTTCGAAAAACTAAGATGTCTCTTCTCCGCGCGAGACAAAGTCTGGGGCACCATTAAAGTGCGCTCATGTCCCACATTAGAGGGACAGATATAGCAATAGGGCATGAACAAGAACAAAGACTCATTTACCACTAGCTACAAGTAGGTCTGGAAAAAAAAAAAATCCCTCCCCCTTGTCCTCCTCCCAACATCGTATCGTATTATAATATATGCAACAGGGGGCACGGAACTGCAGCATCGCCATTTTGTAGGGCTGTCGAATAGGAGACCAAGTCCTTACCACGGTTTTGGTGTCATTTTATTAATACATGTCAACCATTTAAGGGTTATGCTGATTATTCAGCCAGATTTGTCACTGGTTTCATTTCTTTTAAAAATAAATAAATAAAACAATAAGTATACGGAAGTCCAGAGGATTTTTTTTTTTACCTGCCCTTATCTCAGGAACTTCATTTTTTCCTCTCCTTGAGCTGACTAATAATCCAATGCCTCAGATGAGGACAAGGTGACGTTTTCCACCACTTACAAAGGCATCTAGCGCTGGTCACTAAATAATGCCCCACAGAACACGTGTTGAAAGACCAAAACCCTGCTGCATATCCTACACAGGCACAATCAGTTGCTTTGGGATCAGTTTTGCTGTCATTTCACTCGGGCTCTAGGATCCTAGAGGCGTTCACTTCCCTACAGAGCTCAGAATACGCACCGTCCGGCAGGAAGCGTAACGCTGGGAGACCACACCAGTAACACGCAGCATGCCTTTCTGCAAGGGAGGCTCTCACGACATCGACATTTAAAATTGATATGCTCAGGTCAAAGTTGCATCTTCGTCTCACAAAGGTCACCCCGTATCCTTCATTCATTATCACTCTGCAAATCGGACAAAGGTTTCAGCTCAATAAACCTGAGAACCACCAGACTTCCCCAATTTGCTGCAAGGTAGGACAAAAAACAATACGGAAGAACGTCCCAGGACTGCATCTCTCAAGAGTTACACACCTGGTCCCGTACTTGCACGAACATAAAGCAACAGTTGCCCAATCCACAATTGTTTGTTTATATGCAAGGTAAACTTATGCAAGAGTAAGTTTCTCTTGTATGGATTTACATCTAAAAGCTCACTTCCAATCTACCCCTTTGAACACTGAGTGGACATGCACTGCCAGTTTAATACATTAATCACACTAAGGCAGGTCAGATGACCAGAGACCAGGTTTGAGTAAAGACTTGCACCATTACGGTGGGAGATTCCCTGGTCTCCGGCATCCCTCTCCTCCTGCCCTCCCCGCAAGAGCTCTGGGTCCAGGCAGTGCCAAGTGCGGGCAGCCAGCGTGCCAGCCGGTTTCCCCTGACATTCATTGTCACAGCACACCCTCCAGTCCAGCAAAGCTCTCACTTTACGAGGCTGCTGGCCAAGTCTATTAATAACCAGCACTGTGCTGAGAAGTTTCCTTGTGCCAAAGCCAATCTCTGTACTTCTTCTCAAAGTCTTTGCAGTGGCTGTCAAGAAGTCATTTGATTGACTACAAAGTTCATTTGCGTCTTATAGCATGCCTAAATCAGAGAAGATAACAGAACCCAGAATTCACACTGTTATCCACTTACCACAGATTGAAAGGCTTTATCTGCAACTAAATCATTGACCTATAGCTCTGCTCTTGCACCTGGCTTCCCAAGTGCATGAGAACAGGGCCCTCCTCAAACCACACATTTCATAACTTACAAAGAGCAAGAACAGGCCTCCACGCCCTACAGACCTGATCTTTTTTGCTTGCTGTTTTAATGCACATTATACACAGATGTGTGGAGTTAACGTCTTACTGAAAGCAGTTTCACCTTGTGTTAACTGGCTCAGGGTATCCACATTTGTCCACTGGGATTAGTCAGGAGATGGGTGGTTGAGAAGCTGTTGGCAAATACCTTTCACTAGAAAGGTATCAACTGGAATTTCAAACTGTAATACTGCTTCATTTGTTTGATACGACCTTGTGTTGCTCAACCCTTCATGATGGATTACAAAAGCCTGGCTAAAAGCTCCACAACTGCCCTTGCAGGATTCAAGACACACGAACCATAAAGATGTTGTATCTGAATGTGTACAGGTTTGGAGAGATAATTCAGTCTAGATTACGGAACAGTATTACAATTTTGCTCTTTTTATCATGAACAGACTTCTGTAACACAATAAAAACTCAGGTCCTCCTTTTCCAGATGACTGTGAATGGAAAACAGGTGAAAGCATCACACAGAAAAGACTCCCTTCTTCCTCTGCCCCTTACAGGTGCTGAGAATTTTCGTACATTATACATAGTGTAATACAGAGTATCCAGAAGTCCTGGAGAGTAAAGCAGTTACAGAAATAAAGAGTCTGAAGGGAAGAATTAAATGACGTCATGACAGAAGATAAAGTATTGATCAGAAATAAGATTAAGCTTTTTTATGATTGCAGCTGCTACAACAGAAAGAGTTTCTCAATCCATCCATGGAGCCACTTGCGAAAGAGCTAACTGATCTGCTACCCCAGAACCCAGCATGGATACAGTGTTCTCTGACAGCTGGAAGAGTCCAGAGACATACTTAAAAAGCAAAGGCATCCAGAGGAGAGGCCCGAAGCAAACAGAACGCTGCAGAGTCCGGCTGCAGCAGTGCAGTTATGCTTCTTCGGTACATGTGAAAAGTGAACAACAGAACTTGTGTGGGAGTTTGGACAGCCAGAACTTGGAGATCAAAGAGGAGATACCAGGATAAGAAAGAAGTGATGAAAGTAAATGTGAAGATTTCAACAGAATGGGAGCTGATGTAGTTTCACATGGGGAAGTTGATACTGAGGCAGCAATAGGCAGTCACATATATGAACTTGGGAAAAGAAAGCATCACAGGCCAAGGACATCATCACTACAGCAGAGGCAACCGGACAGTTATAACTGCAAAGAGACAAGGGTTACGTTTGCTCTGTTTCTTAAAGCTGAGAGAATTAGTCCATCAGAAGATGTTCAGCACCACCACGGAAGAGGTAGCTGCAGACAAAGTTTACCACCTCAGTCTGTCTCTAGGCAGCTGGGATGAATTCCACCAGTCCAAACTGTCCGGAACTTCAGCAGCAGAGATGAGGTTTTAGAATAGCACTCCAGCCCTGCAGTTAATCGGGATCAGTAGGAGAACAATCCTATTAGCAAATATACAAATCCCACCATTATACATCCTTTTAACAACACAACATCTCCAGATACAAAGTAGGAAACACAGTTCTGGTTCAACCACGCATATTTTCATCAAATGCATATTTTCAGCGCTGTAAGTCTATATAAATACTTTCATGAGGGAAGTCAGAACAGTAGCAACAAGAGATTGACTATTCCAGAGGTAGATGCAATTTAGCAGTAAAAGACTAACCCTTTACACAGTAGAACACGAAAGCCTTTAATTTTTTTTTTTCACATGGTTATCACTTTGCTACTCAAAGTGAAATATGTGAATTGCTTCAAGCTAACCAGTGCAAACAAGCATTTCTTTGGAAGGCTCACTGATTTGGCATACTGTATTTGAGAAACGGTTAAAGATAATGATACATTTTTTTAACCCATGCTGTTTACATAAGCAAATTCCACCTCAAAGGACACCTAAATACAACCCCTTCTCTCTCCCCCCCCCCCCCCTTCCCCGAAGGCAACCTCTGAAACAGAAGGCAGCAATTTTCCAAGAATGCTACAAAGGGTTTTATCTCAGTAACAACTCTCAAGCACTGAAGGAGTCAAAACATTGCTCATTTTCTTTTCAAGTTGCAGCCCAAAACTATTATTGTTACCACAAGGACTTTTAGCCTACTGACGCAAAGAGATTAGCAACTCACAGCTAAGATTGCCGATAACCTCACATTATGAGTCTAATATTTTCTCCATCTGTCTCCCAAGCGTTAGAAGGTAACTCCCATATCAAATGTACTGTTGCATGGAAGGGAAAATAAAACACACCAGAGCCACAAAGTAATTTACTAATCACAAGCAATCCATGTGAGTTATGCCTAAATCGGTCTCCAAACACCACATCCAGTATATCAGAAAGGTTTTCAACTTGATGCTTAAGCACTTTTCTTGAGTGTGACTTCACATTAGTTATCCCAAGCGTCAAGGTGCCATTATTAGCTAAGGATGGGGCAGAAAAAAGAATGACTTATTAATAGAACTGCCTGGGAAACAGGAAGCTTATTTGGTTTTCCTAAAAATTACACAATGCAGAAATTTTCTAGCCAGCTCTCTGAGGACTGTTCCCACATGCTTAACTGGAACTTCAGAGTTTTGAATTCTGCATCCTCATTCTTAACAGATGCTTTTTACACTGCTGAAGGGGATGCTTTGCAATACTAACAATACTTTGCAAACTCTATTCATTTAACCAGCAGCTTCCTGCGTGGCGGAAGAGTAGGTAGCGGAAGCAAAGGGCTGAGGAACAATACTGACAGACAAGGGCTTCAGAAGAAAGACAGGATTGTTAAGCAGCATCCAGACAGCACTTCCCTCCGGCAGAGCAGTTCCAGTCCCTGCAGAACGGTTCCTCTCAGCCGCTCCCGCAGCATGGCAAGCAAAGAAACTATCTGCTGGGAAGTAAAAACGCATTTTGTTTCATGGTGCATCCTCTTAGCCTGGACAGCGTCAGGCTGGATTGAGTAACATGCTCAGGAAGACAAGGGAATGCAAACAGAGACAGGCATGCAGGCGTAAGCACAGAACATTCTGGTGGATGAGAGACTTTTGCCAGAGGTAAAGGATTCGGCACCCACGGGTGGCAGCAGGTCAGCATTTCACAGGGCATGCACAGGTGATTTATATGGTATAATCAGATTTCATTACCGAAAAACACACTGCAGAAAATCACCATGGCACTAATGTTATTTTTAGAAACAGCACAACTAAACCACTCACAAGAGCCTCACGCTGCCAAAGAATTCTCATACTTTACAGCAGCAAGGAAGAAGATGCCAACCAAAACAAAATGTTAGAAGTTAAGATGTTGGAGATTCAAAGTTAGAAAGGAACTAGCAAATCTGGAAAGGACAGCCACATGCAATTAAAGCATTTAAATTGGGGCACCACTCCCAAAACAGGGAGAGAATACAAACTGTCACTTGAAACAGATATCTTTTCAGTGACTCAGAAGTTATCCTGAAACTCTTCTTCCTTTCTGCAGGATTGAGGCACTCAGATGGCACATCCCTGACTGCACCCATGTGTTTATCTACTCTCCTCCCAAGATACACAGCTTTTTATGTCCCTGCATATAAAATACAAGAGACTAGGCAGGGACAAACTGCACACTGAGGACAATCCCATTATTCTGATTCATGCAGATGTAAGTTACACTAATTACAGTTTACACAGAGCAACATCAGGTTGAACCTTGAAGCCTAGAATCATCAGTGTACATCACACAAAGAGCTATGACCACAAAAGACCACAGCTCCCAATACTGAAGTAGAAAGTCAGTGCGCTGCACATTTTGTGTACTCCATGCGCAAACTGTACAAATGCAGCAGCCTCCCTACATTCTAAGATATTTCAAACCCCTTAAAACAGACAAGTGAGTTTGGCGTGTATAAGCCATTTTGTGCAAGAAACCCGAGTAGCAACGTAGTGCCAGACTAATGTGAGGAAACACAATGAAAACTGCACGACAACCCTGCACCTAGCCCGTTCAAAGTATCTTTTACAAATGTAAGTAAACATGCAAGCTTCCTAGCCCTCGGACCTGGAGAAAAGGGGAATTTTTTTTTACGGTTCTTCCTGTCAAAGCAATACGTTTTCAACTTCAAATTTCCGCAGTTAATACCGTCCATGTCTACAGGTAGTAAGCAAGCCAATTCCTCCGCGTTTAGTGCTCAAGTCAGCATGGTTGCTTTTAGCGGGGTACCCAGAGGTGCCCAAACGCTCTCCGTGGTG
>NW_010552238.1:0-12747 GCF_000687285.1 Phaethon lepturus
CCGGGGAAGCCCCTGGAGGGTCCTTCACCAGGAGCCTGAACCTCTCCCCGGAAGCTGTCGAGAGCCCAATTAACACACCTACCCCATAGAAGCAGCAGTGCTGCTGGGCTGAGGGAAACAATTGTGCACGCACCGAAGGGCTTTGCTGAATGGACTTAATTCACCGCTTACGCCTTAAAGCCAAGCGCGTGCTTCACTGAATGGGCACGGGCAAGCTGGAGTGGTTTGGGGGCCTGCTGACCTGTCACCCAACATCAGCATCTTCAAAAGAAACAGCTCTTGGCACAAACAACTCTTTCTTTCAGGAAAAAGGAAAAAAAAAAGCAAAGAAAACCGAGGATAGGCTAGGGCTTTTCCACTCCGGAAGGTCGCCGAGGGAGGAGGCGGCAGGCTCGCCCCACTCCCTCCCCTCCATGGGGCAGGGGAGACCTCCCTGGGGATGAATAGGAGAGGGAAACTGGGGCGGCTGGTGGGCCAGTTCTTTCTGGAGTGGAAAAACATCCCCCCGTGAACTTCCTGCGCTGGCGGGAGAAGGGCACTGCTCCAGCATCGCGTAGCCACAGCAACCGAGTGAGCGGCTGCGACCGTTCTTCAGCCCTGAGAGGGGACTGCAAATGTGAGCGCTGCGGCCCACGCCCGGTGGCTTTGTCCCCAGCAAAGTACACATGAACTGCCCAGCATTTATGCGAGCCATGTTTTGGCGTTCTCCACCTTTAAAAATGGCCCGCTTCCTCATGGCAGATGCTTTACTGAGGGCAGATTTAAATTTGTGGACCAGCTTCCTCTTCTCTTATTTACAAATCTCTGTTTCTCCTCCCTGCGCTGGAAGCGCTCTCTGAATAAAGGCGAAGAAGCCACCAGGGTTTTTAAGACATGCCGCCTCGGCGTACGCCAACAGGGTTTTGCCTGTGCGGCTGCAAGCCCTTCTACAGTTGCGGGTGAGAGTGCAGCGACCGCGCCAGCACCACGCCGAGGTCCCTCGGGAGCTGGTGCGGGAGGCACCACGCAGGGCAGTCCTCCCCGGGTGGAGGGATGCGGTAACCGGGTGGGTGGCACTGACGGATGGATGGACAGACGGACGGAGGATGGGCTGGGACTCCGACAGCTGTACGGGCTGTGCCAACACAGGCGCTGTGCGGCTCTTCCACAGCCGGAAGGCTGCAGGGCTTCCCGCCTCAAGTCTTCTTCTCTGTCCAAAGGGGCTCTGTCCGAAACTTCCAGGTTTAAACCTCCAGGGGCTTTCTATCAGGCCTTCAACACTCCATGTATTCAAATGAGGAAGAGATAAGTGCCCGCCTTTCCACGAATGCAGCAGAGATGGCTATTACCCACCGCCCTCAACCCCAAATCCCTCTTCTCCCCACCCTCACCAAAATTGGAGAGAAATGCTTAATACCAAAATCACGTGTGGCACTAAAGAAAGGGTAATTAAACACTGCAGAATGTTATCAGTCACAAGAAGAAAAATTGCAAAGCAGAGGGTATGTATTTCTCACGTGGTGAAACCAGCTGTGGAAGGTTTTTCTAGGAGTTTTGAAACAATTCCAGCTCGCTCTCTTTTTTCCCCAGGGTAGCAACATTTTTCTGCCACAAGTGAGTTAGTTGTTAAAATATGCATAAAGACATGTCACTCCAAGCTGTGCACTTGTGTTTCATGTTCACTTCCCCCCTTGAAAGAGTTTTGTTATGACTAAAGAACAAAAAGGAAGCGGCTAGAAATCTGTAATGGTTCCATTTATTAATACGTATATCACAAATACTCACAATATCAATGCATTCTCGTTGGCATGCTAGACAGAGGCATTATTAAAAAAGTTCTATTTTTTTAAAAAGGTTTTTAAACTTTTGCTTTCCCCCAAAAATATTTCATATGCCTGTTTTTTTGTGATTTTTTTTATTTGTGTGTGTGTGTTTTTATTTCGATTTGTTTCAACAATGTATTTGGTGACTGCAACCTCAATGCAAAAAGAAAGAAAAAGAAAGAACAGGAAAAAAGTATGAAGGCCGCAGTACAGCACAGTTCAATTAGTTCATAACTACCTAATAAAAATAAAGGAAGCAAAATTCCTGCCTTCACAGTAAGCAACAACACAGCTTAATAACAGTATTACACAGGATCGGGTTCAGAGGCAAAATGCACTAGACAAAGCCTACCGGGATACGCACTAGGCATACAACACTGAGTAAGAATCAAAGATGTAGAAGAACATCAGGAGTAACGGTTCCCTTCAAGCACAACATTTTAACATCATTTTCAAGTATCTTTACGTTATGTTACTGATTCCTTTGTTTTTGGGGAAGGGGGCAGGCGCAGGGAAGGGGGAAAGGATGAAAACCTTAGTAAAGCAATAAACAAAACACGAAATTAAGATAAAACCAAAAGAATATATATATTTCATATACCGGTTTATATGAACGTGTGCAACACTTATTAACCATGGTGAAAGGCTAATTATGCCCTCCAGTCACTACATGCACAGCCCGATCAATGCTGTTAATGAATTACCTTTGTTAACTTACAATGCAACTACTGCGTGACCAAGAACATACATACGGTGCCGTCCTATGCCGAGCCGCGGGGATGGGGTCTGGGTCCAGAGGCCGAGGGGACTCGGCTGCTCTCGGTGGCACCGCGGTACTTCACAGAATGGTACACTACGCATGGGACAGAGTTCGGGAGGTGGGGTGCAAGTGTGCGCGCGCACGGGCTTGCTTGTGGGGGTGTGGGTGTGCGTGCGTGCGTGCGAGAGACAGTGTGTGCTATAACATTCGTGTCAGTCTTTCTCCAATTCTGCAGCTCCTGACCTTCAGACAGGCTCTGGACTTCACACTCCTGAAAGACTAGAGAGCAGGGGGGATTAAAAAAAAGGTGGGTTGCTCTGGTTGTTAACAGTGTTCATGGCAGGTATTTTGTCCTCTCTTCTCAAGAAGAAAACTGAAATGACAAAACGTTCAACAATGCCTTTCCCCCGCCCCTCGACCCTTTTACCCACCAGACAGAATATTGAGACGAAAATCCCAAAGCAAAGAATCCCATGGGAAGACTTAATTCCTGAGGAACACACTGAGCATCTAAAACTTGCCCGCTGTCTTCAGCAGAAGCAGCACAGCCATGACATATATACTGGGGTGTATATAGCATACCACATGGAAAGTGGAGAAAACTCACCTTGTTACACCATCTCGTACTGGTTAGCAGTAATAAACCGGGACAGACAGCATGCCAGCAGCATCCCGATCAACTGTTCCGGACAAGAACAGAAGTAGAACAGAAGTTGTTAAGTTAAATGAATGCAGAGCAAAGCACAGGCCATGGTGAGCAAAGATTTCATGTTCTGGAGCTATTATGCACTACAAAATTTATGCCTTATTTTAAGGACCGCTCTAATCAGAAAAACAGCATTAAAAGCTCCCAACTTTCTTTGCCAGACCTCCCTCATGATTGCTATCGGAGCATATTTATTTGATAGACAGCATGCCTTTTTGCTACTTTTCAGCTCCAGTGTCATTGCCTGGCCAAGTCAGAGGTGGATGGGTAAACTGGCGGGGGTGTCAGCACACTACCGGCTGCGTTTCACTCGCAAGCTCCACCTGGGTCCCTCGCCACCACCCACCACCACCGAGAGCTGGCGGCCCCCTTAACTGTGTTGACAGTGTGCTGGGGAAAAGCTTCCTACTGCCCCAGAGTGATTACGCTTTCTTTACAAATGATGCAGGACCGGAGAAATAAGCGTTATAAATCTGGAAATAAATTTAAAAAAAAAAGTCTTTGACTATTCCCTTGGCTGTCACTCAGATTATTGAAAACAGATCCCTGGCTTCCACTCGTCAATAAGCACTCAGTCATTTCAATGTTTTGCCTATTGCAGTTTGTTAGCGTTTCCTGCGTACGCCAACAAGCGTTAATATACTATAAATAACTCAGCCTCCCTTTTCTCATTTGGATTGGTCAATTAATTAACTCATGAGCATGTCCAGACTGCTACAGCTCATCCCTGGCTATGGGGGTGAGGCGAGAAGGCCGTCTCTGCAGACAGACCAGCCTTCCCTGGAGCTGGCTCCAAGCAAGGGGTGTCACAGCTGCTTTTGGCTGGCTCCCCCACACCCGCGGGAGGGGACGCCTCTGCCCGTCTCCTTCTGCTGTGAGCAGAGTGCATCGGAAGGGAGCAGTGCTTGAGGAGGGGGATCACAACCTTTCGGCAGCAGGGGAGCTCCCTCAGACCCCGCAGAGCATGCGTAGATAACGCCTGGCCGGCTGCTCGTCCAAACTGGCTCCTTCTTCTCTTTCGCGTTTGGGATTGCGTGCCCTTTCCCCTAGACCGTCAGCGCTCCCTGTTAATGCGATCATCACCGAAATATATGTCTTCTCTACCAGCCAACTGCTTGATTTGGGCTGGCATCAGCCCAGAGCAAGACCAAGCCAGGTGCTCGGAGTGATGGCATTTGTCTTCCCAAGAAACCACTATGCGTGATGCAGCCCTGCTTCCCTGGAGATGCCTGCCCATGGGGAGTGGTGAATGGATTCCTTGTTTTGCTTTGCTTGCGTGCGCGGCTTTTGCTTTACTTATTAAACTGTCTTTATATCAAACCATGAATTTCCTCACTTTTACTCTTCCAATTCTCTCCCCTGTCCCACCGTGGGGCAGCGAGCGAGAGGCTATGTGGTGCTTAGTTGCCGGTTGGGGCTAAACCACGACACCAGGGTACCTGAAATCCAGGTGAACTGTTTTCTGCCCCTAAGATGCCACGTTTCTGGTCAGGACATGCTTCATTTGCTAGAAATTTGCTCCCTCTCCTGTTTCAGTGTCCAGCAGGACTGCTCTGGTCATCTCAAAAGGGCTTAAAGTCATCTTTAAAAGCAGTATGAATCCCCATCGTCCCCCACATGCAACCCCCAATTTTGCCACCAAATACCAAGGATGACACTGCCTTGGTTATAACTAGACGTGGGGCACAGATAACACCTCCTGACCCACCTCCAGTAAAAACCTAAGCTACTAGGTTTTGGGGGCTGTATTTTCACAGTTGCCAAAAGAGATGTGGGTGCTGAAAACCCTCCTCAGCTTTTGAAAATCTCACTTGATACCTAGAAGACAGTTTAGCCATCTGTGCCTTTTCTAGTAAACTCCTCTAGACGGGTGTTCCAGCAGGAAGCTTATTTGGTAGCCAGAGTGCTACTCGCCCAGGAGTCCATAGACCGGCAACAATGAGGATGCCAGCATATTCTGGCTGGGCTTTGTATTTCCATGCTTAAATATTCCAGTCACCAGGAGGATGATTTTATCAATTTGGCTGTTTGGGAAGTGTTGCTGAAACCCCACCACATCCTGTGGGTTTACTAGAGAGTCTTTAACACTCCCACTGCTTACTCGTGCGATGTTTCTTTAGCTCAGCCGAGTTTTGGAGAATGAGATTTCCCATAGCGTGTCCCTCACATGTATTTCTCTGTGCTCTGAGAGGCAGAACAGAGTAAGTGCCTCTGGGTGGCCCTGTCCCACCCACTTCACTATCCCTTTTCTGTGTTTTTGGTACCTTTCAGCCTTCTCTCACATTCCTCAGCTGGTCTGAGAGATTACTTCTCTGCCTTACTGCATTTTTCATTAAGATGAACTTCACAGAGTATTTCATCCTATTTATTTCACTGTGCAAATTCCATCCCAGACCCAAATCAGTTCTTCCCTCATCCTACGATGGCCAACGACATACATATATTCAAGTTTCCTTTTTTTTTTCTGCCTGTGCCACAAAATATCTATTATTTCCCATCACAAGCACCCAGATTACGGCCATCATTGTTCGTGGCCACAATCTGCTGCTCGTATCAGGTTTACAAGGGGAAAAATGCTGCAGCCCATACAAATAGGAAGCCATGGGCTTTCTTTCCCCCTTCAGCTGTAGCAGACATCCCCAGCTACCTTTAATTAGGTATTCTTCTGTTTTACACAGGCTGTAACTCTAATAATCAGTGTGTCTAAGCTTTGTAGTATTTGCAGGCAAGTGACGATGTTTTAATTTATTCAAGTCACTTGTAAGATGAATGGCAGGCTACACATGAATTTACCTTTCTGATCTTTGGCCCACTTATTAATTCTTGGCTCTGACCACATGCTGGTTTATGCATTTAAGTGGTTATAGTACCATAATATTAAACTTCTATATTTTAAAAGTAATGGCATGCATATTGTGCCGTTGCATATGCATTTTATACAGCATTTCTAGCTAGTACCAGGACATAGCAGAGCTATAATAATAATAAATCTTAGAAGTACTCTGAACACATATAAAAACCACATATTTTCCAAGGTGTGTGGACTTCCACATTTAACCACAAGAGTCCTGTCCCTCCAGTAGCCAAGAAGAGGCAATACTGTATAAAGTTGCAGAATTTTCCTCACGGTGCTCTTTCATTACAGTCATAACTACAATCCTCTGCATTTAAATCAGGTTAGAGGCTCCCAGTCTGCGAACCACAAACGAGTGCTCTCCACCCCCAATTGATCTCTGCATTTGCTTGATCACTTGCAACCTCTGCTCTTAAGAGGAAGCCCCTTATCCTGTTGTGCAGTAGGTCCCCGTGGCTTCTTTGTGAAACCTGAGGAATTGGCATAAAAAGATCCCTGCAAAGAAACTAGCTGCTAGAAGTTGCATTCATTTCCCTTCATTCCCATTGTCTCTCAAGTGCCCCATCTCAACTTTTATCCACTTATTAATTCATTATTTTTAATAGTCCCGGTTTTTTGGGTGCTGAGATGCCAGACTTGGTTCTGCATTTGTATTCTCTCCCACTTTTCCCCTTTCTTCTCTTTTTTCTAAGATTATCTTGGTCCTCTGAACTATTACAGAGAAAACAGAGTTTGTCTTGGTAACTCTGGTCTTGCCACAGAAAACCTGAAATTGCTGACAAATTATTTGGCTTAGAGCACTGGGAAACCCGTATCCCTCCAGTGTGTCTTCTTTACTACCACCCTGTTGGCCAAAGCTCATTCCAGAGAGCAGAATGCAGTGCATGCATTGTTAATCTCTCCATGGTTTCTAGCAGTCATCTCATGCATATCTCAGATCTGACCACTGATATCCATCCACAGCAACTTGCTGGCAATCTTATCTCCCATCACAAACATGATAACTGGCTTTTTAATATAGTTATTTTGCAGGAGTTAACCTGGACTGGAAGCCGTCCTGCACGACATATTTATTACATCTTATTATACTGAAGAGAAACTAAAGTGCAATTTGAATTTCCATTTTATTTTGGGTCCACCATTTCTCATTCTTTGAGAGAATTTCTACAAATAGAAATGTGTTGAACTAACTGTGAATTCATCAGTGGATCAGGTAAGCTAAAAATGGATTTTTTTATCCCTCAGGAATAATTGTTTAGTTAAATGATCTACCTTGCCATATTCTCAATATGCAGATCTTCAAGCAGCCAGGTTCCCTGTCCCTATTTTAGAAGACAGCAAATTTTTTGTGTCACAAATCACTTACCTGAGTCAGCCTCCTGTGCCGAAGTATGCCTCTGGCACAGTTCCTATCTCCATGCTGAATCCACGGTGATTAGTATTTAGAAGCAACAAAATTCATCTTATATTAGATTTCAAGTCACATATTGGATCCCGATACAGATCCCGCTCCCTAACCTTGGTGCAAGGGGTGACAGAGGTGTAATCCTGTGCTAGGGCCAAGTCTCAGCCTCCCTATACTCAGACAGGAGCTGCAGCAAAGGTGGATGATGTCTGTACCAGAACTGCATCCACAGTCAGGCAGAGCTACTCACATTAACTTTAACAAGTAAAGAAGGCAGGTGGATGCCGCACTGTAGAGGGGGACTGTAGCCATATGAGAACATATTTTCAAACGATGGGAACCGAGTGTGTTCAGGAACTGGTTTTGAGCATGTAGAGAGCACCTGGCTTCCAGTCCTTTTGTACAAAAGGAATAATTTGGCCTTAACACTGCACTGAGACTCCCCTACTCAGGGACTCTACTGCAACCACAACCTATAAACCCCCACCCAAACCCTGCCTCTTGTGTCCCTTAAGGCAACACTTGTGCTGTAGTTTTATCTTGGCAAAACTCCTCATCGTCTATGCTGCTTGCATAATTTTACTCTCTGTTGGGCACAACACAGTGATCATTTTGCTGCTCTGAAGAGCACCTGCTAAACTGAAATTATTCCAGCTGGAAGTCAGCATTGGCATCTGATTCCAAGAACAGGCAAATTGTATTTTATTATTATTATTTCAAATCTGAGGAGCAGTACAGACAATGTCAGCAACACAGCATTTTTTTTTAAAACTCTGACTCTGACTGGAGGGTCTGTGCCCGGCCTGTAAGATGTGTAATGCCATTACATTAACTTTCCCTGTTTCTGGGAATCAGCACATTCCCCATGCTAGTCAACACCTAACAAATCATGTGAAGGCCCTTGAGCATGCTTTACTGTAGAAGAGCAACATGATCTAATTTGTCTTTTATTCAGATTAAACCTATTCTCAGTAGGAACAGCGAAATCTCGCCTATAGCTGGAGCACTGCCTGGCATTATTGCCAGCCACGGTTAACCTGAAATCAATTTGTAAATACCGTCCCTAATTGGGTCCAGCAAAACAGATTAGGCAGTAAATGATAACTGGCCACCTTCTATTCTTCACACCCCAGGAGAGATGCATTTTTGCCCCCTGCATCCTCTCTCTTCTCCTTTTCACACATTCACAAACACCTCAAGCAGCTGAGTACCTACTCGGAGTGCCAGAGCCTTGCGCTTAGGCAGGGGAGCGACATCCCCAGCTGGCAGCAGGGCGCACGCTGCCATCAGGCAGCACCAGCTGACAACGCCGCATCAAAACATACTTCGGTTTTCACTCGGAGACGCAGCAGCAAAGTGCCTTCCCCCCCCGGGCTGCCTGCAGCCTGTCAGACTAATCTCGCCTTGCGCCAAAGGGCTCCTGTTGCAGGGGCCACACTCTGCCCGCACTGTCCGCCCGCCTTCCTGTGTCGAGCTCACCAACAACTGATGACCTAGATCAAACATCCCGGCACGTGCCAAAATACTGTCCATTTGTGCTTGCACTCTTCCTGCAGGCTCCTTCCCAGCTGCAAACAACTTTCAGGCAAGATAAGATGATGCTTTGCCTATCGTACATACAATACACCGATTAAAGGCTTTCAGGTAGCATTGGTCCTGACTGACGCGTTTGCCCCAGCAGCATATGAATTGTAAAATTCTACTCATCCCATTTTTCTTTTGGATAGTTTTATATGAAGCATTTTGAAAGATTCTTTATAGCCTTGTGGCTGTCTAGAAACCAAACTGAAATAAGAGCTCAGAGTCCTATAGCAGTAATCAAGTCATAATCAAGGTTGGAGAAGAATATCAAGACAACCGTGACCCTTCAACAAGAACTAGAATAGCCTATTTAAAAAAATGCCCAAACTCCCCCTGCTCCATGCATCAACAGCTCCAGACTGGTGGTTTCACTGCTTCTGGATCCCAAAGACCTGACACCCACACACAAGCTCTGGGTGGCTGGCAGTATGATGAATCAACACTTATGCCCACATGAAACAGGCTGACAGGCCAAATCATGGGCTTCTCACGTCTAACACCAAGTTAGAAGGCATCAGGTCTCCCGATATGCCCCAGGCAGGACAGTCAGCTGGTCTGAGCCCAAGAGTTTTAGGGGTCCATTGGGTTATGCGTATGTTGACCAAGAGAGGATGTGGTGGCCATTTTCCACACAGCTTGGGGGCAGCTACTCTGAAGAACCTGGAGGCAATTTTAACTGTTGAGCAAATTAAACCTCAGAGAGATGTGACTAAAACACTGCTCAGCAGAGCACGGGCTGATCACATGGGGCAGCAGGGGCAAGAGGGCAGCCACAGCCCTCCCATTAAATTCACTTGCCCAACAGTGGCAACAGTACTGGCAAATCACTTGTTTCCAGTGTAGCACAGTGTAAACCTGCAGCTCACTAACTGAATTCATGAGTTTTAAGAAGTCAAATAATTTTTCCTATCACCTCATTTTTTCCAACCACTGGATACACCTAGGTCATTCAACAGATATATTCATATTTTCAGTGTTGCCTCAGGACCCAGATTTTTAATATTGTGCGAATGAAGCAAATGAAGGGTCCGTGATTGTTTGAGAATACAACATTTGCAGTTGCACTGGGTACTCTCTGCAGAAAGAAGGCAGATTGCCTCTCAGGTAGAAGTACGTCATACGGACATCACACATGTCACTGTGCATTTTTGCTGAACCATTCTGCAAACACTTTTGTGTTGCCCCTGTTTCCCTCTCTCTCATTTTTCCATGTTTCCAGGAGTCCTTGTCATCACACACAAAGTGATGAGTATAAAGGAGCATCTTGTTTGAAAGATGCAGGTATTTTCCTGCCCCTTCTTGATCAGAAGATTCTGACCAGACCTTTAGTTTCCCCAGCTCCTGTCTAGGTGAAGACAGTTTGAATATCAGGGAGCAGCAAACACCTTTTTAGCCCTCCTCTTGTCACTCCCATGCCACACTCCTTTTGGTGCAGGCAAGGAGTTGGTTTAATAATCTGATTCTGGCAGATCTCTGCTCAGTGTTCAGTGCTAAAAGGAAAAAAAAAAAAAAAAATTGGTCACCAAAACCAGATGCCCCCTCCAGGCTCCAGGCCCAGGATGGGGAGGCCTGAAGGTACACTCTTATTTGAATTCTAGACTCCTTTAAGAAAAAATAAGAGGGCTTAGAAGATAGAAGCCTATCCAAACAATGGATAAGCTATTTGTCTTCTTAGCTGTTTATGCTCCATTTAAGCCAATGTTTTATTGGGTTAACCTCTATTTGACCCAGTGGAGGGACAAGTTGTTTTCCTTGAGCTAGTCATTAGCTCAACCGTAACTGATATTCCCAAGGAGAAACTTCATTTAAGTTGAAAAAAAGAAAATCAATGAACAGATGACCTCAGGACTAATGAGCATGCTGAGTTCAGTCCCTTTCCATAATCCTTCCTTCCTTGAAGTCTGGGTAAAGAAAAAGAGAGAAGGGGCAAAAAGGGGGGAAGGGAAGTGTTTATGCTCTTACCTGTGAGAATGCAATCCCAAAAGCCACTCCAGCTATGATTCCCATATTTGTTTCCATAAAACTGGTCACCAAGTCATAACAGCCCTGCAAAACAAACAGTCATTCCTTGTATCGACCTTCCCTGCCACGAATGAATACATACAAATTTCTCATTTAAAATGTACCTGGGCTAGACAATATTTTTGCTGTAATTTCTGACAATGTCACCTTTTTATTTAATAATAGTTCTGAGTGAATGATGGAAAGTGGTGGAAAACCGAGTTCTTTTTAGAAACAAATGTATTTCAGTACTTTTAAAAGCTAAATGTGATGTTGTACTCATTTTTATAGGTCTTATTAAAGAAAGTCAGTTCACATATTGTTTTAAAAAACATTAATATAGCTTTGACCTGAAACCAAACCAGTAACAATATAAGGTAATGTTATACTACAATACAGGTGTCAAAAATGAATAAATGATGCTGAACTCCTAATAGTCCAAATATTTAATAGAAGCATGCTTCAGGCATCCAGTGAGGCATTCTGCTTGCCTTTGCCTGTCAAAGGACACCAGGCAAGGTACTGAGTAGTATATAACTTCAAACCATGTAACAAAGTTATCAAGGGGTTTGTATTAAGTTTCTTGGTTCGTTTGCTCTTGGACATAAAATTCCCTGTCCTGCTCCCCAAACCTAGTTTTCTCTCTCTAGCTCAGACCCTGACTCCATCAGCTGACTTGCTTCCTCGTGCCTCCTCCCCCCACCCTTTCTGGGGCCACAAGATTCACACACGTTTCTCCCCTTCTCTTGGATAGGCTTTTTTGAGATGTTACTCTCAGTATGATAATTTTTGTGAAGTTTCTTCCCTCACCTACTCTAACCCTCAAAAAAGCATTTTAAATAAGCTTTCCTAGTTTGTAGTGTCTAAATAATCTAAACAAGTGACACAAAACTTGAAGAAAAAAGGATAACAGAAGGAGGATCCGGGGGAACTACAGGCCTGTCAGCCTGACCTCGGTACTGGGGAAGATTATGGAGAGGTTCATCCTGAGGCCGCTCACAGGACATGTGCAGGACAACCAAGGGATCAGGCCCAGCCAGCATGGGTTCATGAAAGACAGGTCCTGCTTGACCAACCTGATCTCCTTCTATGACCAGGTGACCCACGTAGTGCATGAGGGAAAGGCTGTGGATGTTGTCTACCTGAATTCAGTAAAGCCTTTGACACTATCTCCCACAGCATTCTCCTGGAGAAACTGGCAGCTCATGGCTTAGACAGGTTTACTCTTCACTGGGTGAGGAACTGCCTGGATGGCCGAGCCCAGATTGTTGTGGTGAATGGCGTTAAATCCAGTTGGTGGCCAGTCACAAGCGGTGTTCCTCAGGGCTCGGTTCTGGGGCCGGTCTTGTTCAATATCTTTACTGATGATCTGGGTGAGGGGATCGAGTGCTCCCTCAGTAAGTTTGCAGATGACACCAAGTTGGGTGGGAGTGTTGATCTGCTGGAGAGTAGGAAGGCTCTGCAAAGGGATCTGGACACGCTGGATTGATGGGCTGGGGTCAACTGTTTGAGGTTCAACGAGGCCAAGTGCTGGGTCCTGCACTTGGGTCACAACAACCCCATGCAACGCTACAGGCTTGGGGAAGAGTGGCTGGAGAGCTGGCCGGCGGACAAGGACCTGGGGGTGCTGGTTGACAG
>NW_010552239.1:0-6342 GCF_000687285.1 Phaethon lepturus
GAGTGGTGGCGGTGTCAGGAAGGGCGGCTTGGGCCTGCTGACCCCGCATCGCCGAGGGGGCCGGAGGGGTGTCCAGGAGAGCTGTGCTTGACACCATCTGGACGTTATCCAAATTAAGTAGCAAAGGGTAAATTGTGACCCTAACAGCTCATTTTTCTTAGAGTTAAGGCATTTGAACTCCGTGGCACGAGCTGCTGCCTTCTCACATTTATTCAGTGCTTAGGGTGGGAGGACAGTGAAATCTAGGAACTGCTAAAATAGTGGTGATAAATAACAGTTTCATGGCAGATTTCTTGAGGGGCTAGCTAGAACTCCACTTTTTTTTTTTCTCCCCTTATTTATTGCTAGGCTACTGTTCAGGCATTTTCAGTCGAGCAGATAAGCACTAGGGCCACTGTAAAGAGAAGCGTAAGGAGAAAGAGTCTGCAGCAGCACTGACTTAGATGGGCTTATACTGAGCACCCCACCTGTGCCCCATGCTTCCTCTCTGGGAGTTTGTCTCCTGAGTTACGTGATGGAGAAGCTCACTCATGTGAGCAGTAACCTCAATCCTAACATTAGTTATGTGAGCTTGGCTGTAAAGCCTTGTAATGGGGCTAAAAAAAGTGGTGTTGTCTAATGTTATGGGAAAAGTTGCACATATTTCTGTGTGCTTCCTAGATAAACTACATCATGATGCAGAGGTACAAATTGGGTTAATTCTGTCAAAACCAATAGATTTATTTCAGATTTACATGATTTTAGAGGACAATCTGCCTTATTAACTGTTAGATACACAGAGAGAGATCCTTTTACCACTATACTGATGCATTTAAAACTTCTTTTAGGATTCCAGTACTTGCCTATCCTGCAGTATGACTCCTGGCAATTGCCTCTGTGAAGAAAGAACTAGAGATCTTGGATGTGTGCTGGCTTTGTAGCTATGGCAGATTCCTGTTCGGAGTGAAGGTGTGTGTTTCAATATTAATTTAAGTCTTTCAGCTATTGTTCTGATACTTCTCAGATGTTATAAGTACTTTCATTACCCTTTTTATTCACAGTAAATTTTCTTCCAGTAGTAATTTTCTTCCAGCCAGTAATGTGTGTGTGGCTGCGGATCAGCTATATGAGACCCCTTGGCAATAAGATTAAAGGTGATTTTTATTATGGGACAAAGGATGTCAGGCAAAAAATATCAGGTCTTTTTTATTCAGGTTATTTTTCTTATATTTTCGTCATGACCCTTTTCTGGCAAGAATCAACTATAAACTTGGTGGCTTTTTTTCCACTTGTCTTCTTTGATAACTTGTCCTACACATTTAGTAAGAAAGAAAAATGTATCAGGATTTTCTGAGATTGTAAGTAGGACCAAAGTAGTTGTGTCTCAAAGTGGACTTCTGCAGAGCCCTCACCAACATTTCATATGATCGTGGTGGCAAAATTGGCTGATGAAGAAAGTCCTCAACAATATGAAGACTAAAGAGCTTGTTCTCCTTATGTGTACGTATTGTGACAGCTATATGACTGGGCATAACATTAATATCAAACAAGTAATGTAGAATCATACAATAGTTTGGGTTGGAAGGGACCTTCAAAGTTCATCTATTCCAACCCCCTGCCATGAGCAGGGACATCTTCAACTAGAGCAGGTTGTTCAGAGCCCCGTCCAGTGTCAAAAATGTCTTCCTTACACCTAGCCTAAATCTGCCCTCTAGCAGTTTAAAAACATCACCCCTTGTCCTATGGCAGCAGGCCCTGCTAAAAAGTCTGTCCCCATCTTTCTTCTAAGCCTCCTTTAAGCCCTGGCAGCTGCAGGAAGGTCTCCCCGGAGCCTTCTCTGCTCCAGGCTGAGCCCCCCCAGCTCTCCCAGCCTGGCCTCCCAGCAGAGCTGTTCCAGCCCTCGGAGCGTTGCTGGGACCTCCTCTGGCCCCGCTCCAGCAGGTCCATGTCTCTCCTGTGCCGAGGGCTCCAGAGCTGGATGCAGCACTACAGGGGGGTCTCCTCAGAGCAGGGCAGAGTGGTAGAATTCCCTCCCTCGACCTGCTGGCCATGCGTACCATAACAAAAATTCCTTGGATAGAGTATGCTGAGAGCCCATAGTAAATAATAATAAAAGTTAGTTAACAGTTAATATTACAATTCATTATTTGTTAGAGTAGCACCTCTGCACCATAATAATGGGCCACAGCTACGTTTAGCAAGGTGCAGTATAAAACCAGACAAGGAGATTAATACGGCTTAAGCGCGAAGAAACAGCACATCAAGGTAATAAAAGAAGTGGAGAAAAAAAAAAAAAAAGACAAGGGGGGGATGCTGGTTAGCACAATAGGTAATGGTCCTACCACATCATTAGCCTAACCATGGTATTACTGCATTGCATTATGCTACTGTTTGGAAAACAATTTCTGACCGCGTGTAGCTGCTGTGTCATAACACACACAGGATATCTGAGGGAAGGCCTGGCATTTGATCTTTACTTTGATATCTCCTGACAATTTACACAAGCTGAGGACGTGCCCCAGAGTATTTTTGGTTTAATGTTGTCTAAACACAGGAGCTTTTATAATTAATTTCCTCAGCTTGTCTTGAAACAAAAACAGGGAAGACTTTAAGCCCTGATGGGTATCTGGCTCTGCAGCCCTTTTGCGAGGGGCAAGGGTGGGTCCTGGGTCCTGTGCTCCTCCGGACTTCTGCAGAGGAAGCTGCAAAGTGGTGTTTTCTCCAAGAGAATAATTTAATATGCTCAGCATGGAGGGCTGGGCCTTCTCAGCTTTTAGTCTCTACGAAACAGCTCATCACAGGCCTACCAGTTCTAGCCTTTTAAGCGCCTATATGCTGCTGGACCATATTTGGGCAATAAAGGTTCTGCAGAACTCGAGAACGCTGCAGATCTGATCCTCTCCAAAGCTCCAGCCTCACCAGAGATACTGTGCTGCACAGGGCCAGCATGTCGTTTTTGCACGGCTCCTAAGCAACCTGAGTAAATAGAACATTTCGCAACCTTAACCACAGCGGTTGCTACACTTTCATCTATAATTATCGTTTGCATCAGAGCTCTCAAGAGCAACCAGCCTGCCAGATTTTGCAGGATATTTTGCATTCAGCTTCAGTTTGCCTGCCTTTTCTCTTGCATTGCCAGTCAGGATTATATTGCCCAGACAAGAGGAGAAACATAAATACCCTGCAGACTAGAGGAACGTGCAATATGCTGTAAGCCAAGAAATGTTAGCTCGCCAGCCTCACTTCGGATTGCAGTTTATATTCTGTGCACTTCAGAGCTTTGTTGTTTGAACAAGGCCTTATAACTTGCCCCAAAAGGCAGCCAAATACGATTCTGGGTGTTTGGAAAGCCCAATACACAAATTATATTTAGTGTATAGAAATAGTGTACTCCAGTAGAATGAACTAAGACTTCTCCCCTCCTCCCTTCAGTGTTTCTCAGAATTAATGTCAAAACTGTAGCTTGGCGATCCTGATAGAGTGTCTGTTCTAGGCACTAGATCACACTTCGTTTCTAAGCCAAGAATAGAGCCCAGCATTCTTGGTCATCAACATCCTATTTCTGGTCGTGCAGCCTCCTAGCAAAATGCGTGCCTAATCCTGCTCTAGGTGTGAATCTTGGTAAGGCTCAGGCTCATCCCCCTGGTTCCAGAACTGGAGAGCTGTGCTCAGGGTCTGAAGCCTGAAATGCTTATTGCACTGTGGGTCTGAAGACACAAGTATCCATACTCTGCCCAAGTCTTCACTGCAGTGATCTTTGGATTTCTGGCAAAAACTCTGCTTTTTATGCTTTTTCACTGAACTCCAAATTCAGAGTCAAAACTGCCTTAGAACAGGGTTCAGTGCTTCAAAGAAACAAATGAACCCTCTCTAGCTAGTAGTATAGCAAGTCACACAACAAAACACGATTTAATATGTCCTGACTGCTTGATGTGTAAATCAAGTTATTTGAGTTAAAGAGTGGCAGCTTTTCAAGTTCAGAGGTGTATGTTAACGACATAGTTTTGGTTGCGAAATATATGCTCAATGTGTAGAAAAAAAGTGAGACAATGTTCGCCAGCCTTGTAGTCCAAAGACTGAAAGTTTGCATATACAGGACGAAGATGTAATTACGCATGCTAATACCTGGGGTGCAAGCCTGACGAAAGCAGAGCTAACCACCCTGGGACTGCCCGTGGTGTTGGTTTGAAGTTGTGGCTTTAGGTACAGGTCTGCAACAGCACAGGTAGCGAAATGACAGTGACAGGCTGTCCTCATCGGGAGCAGCGGCGTGAATTCTTACTGTGCCCTTCGAGTGCCTGCTTGGCCACCTGCGAGAACGAGTTTGATGCGTTGCATGATTACACAATTTGAATGGTTTCTGAATTGTCCGTATCCATTATTGTTAGCATCAACAATATGCTACATGACATACAAATTGGCATGATGACAACTTTGCTATCTCAGAGAGCTTGCGGCTGAGCTGCTCTTCCACAAGGCTTTTGACACAGCACAACGGCAGGCAGACTCAGCTGCTTAATCTCCCTTCATGACAGGGAGAACCAATGTCACTGGCCAGAATAGCGGCTCCATCCCAGCGCTTGAGTTACATTAATTTAAGCAGAGCTGGCACTGTTGTACCTTGCTCCTTCTTTCTGTTCATTCTGTGTGACTTTTGAAATGATCGGTGGGGAAACCAGACTGACAGAAAACACCACGTAAACAGCAAACCAGTTTCTTTTTTCTTATTCACAGGCGTTAGGGTTTAAAAGTAAATTCACGTTTTTGTAAGATCTGGTGAGACCACCGTACTAGTGTAGTACAAAATGGTAAAAATCCTTAAGCATTTTACTGTAAAACTGTGAAAGAGGCGGTCCTTTTCTGAGTACATTTTTTCTGTGTTGGTAACTAAATAATCATAAGATCATTCAAGATGCATGTTTTTAAGTAGACATTGGACAGCATGAATTTCAAGAAACAATTCCCCTGGAGATGCTAAAACTGTTGGGGGAAGGACACTAAATGATCAGCTTCTTCCTGTTTAGGAAAGCGGAAACATTGGTGAGAGGAGCATAACATGGTAATATTTTTTATTATTACATCCCAGTGTGGATTTTAACAGCAGCAAAGGATGTGAAACCTAAAATTACTGATTTTCCATATGTGCATAAGAAGGCAAACACTGATTTTTGTATCTGTTTGAACAGGCAAGAGGTCATACCTGCATTCAGCATCTGCATGTCAGCATGAGTAGCCACAGAAGAGGCCGACAGTTTGTTCACGGTAGAATGTAGCTGCCCTTCTAAAACCACCAGGGTCTCAAACCCACGGGTTATTTTCCCTACTTAAGCAGCTCTCCCTGCTTAAGTACCTGCCTGCGTCCTGGCTGGGAGAGGTGAGCTGGCAGCCCGAGCCCATGCTTGCTGCCAAGCCTGGATAGTTCAGCTGTATTTTAGTGTGTTTCGTGGAGCTGGAGGAGAAAAGGAGGAAGCTCTTCCAAGACTGATACTCTAGAAATCAGGTGGAGAAGGCAGGGTCTACAGCCCCGGCCCTCTTGCTCTGCATGGGGAAGTGAATACAAGCTGGAGATAGCTGGGAGACTTGGGAATTTACTTGGAGAGCCGCCATCATGTCCCCGGAAGCCACAATATGCCACAAAAAATGCTTTATAACCTCATTACCCTCCAATAGACAAAATAGAGAAATGAAACTTCTGAAGTTGTACTATTTATTTTCCTTGTTAATGGCCAACAAAGTGTTAATTACCGTACTATGTACCATTGGAAGTCTTGGAGCCCTTGTCTTCAAGCCCTTATGGTGAAAAAACAAGCATAAACTAGATGTTTTGCCCATTCAGTTATGAGTGAAATTTTTGGTGGCATTTCTGTGGCAGTATAAAACTGTTTATTTTTTTCACATGCCTTGCTGGCAAAATCCACATTTTCCCTTGTTATCGTCTCCATCCATGGGCACGTTTGCCGCCGTGGCCGTTCCAGCAGGTCTGTCTGTAGGTTCTGAAGCAGACATGTGCCTGTTAAATTTTAACCACGTGTATTAGTATCTGCAGGGTCGAGGCCTTAAGTAAGACTAGTGAAGAAGACAAGACGTAGTGGTGAATCGAACGGTGGGAATTCACTTTGGAATTAGGAGGACACTGGATCCATCCTGTTGGGTTCCTGTGGGATGCTGGCGCTCAGAGCCGCTCACTTACCTTCGGAGACAAACCCAGGCAAGGCAGCCATGACATCACTAAACCCAGCAAGCACGACTAAGAGGTATCTCTCTCCCCAGCAGCGTTTCCTTCTATCGTTTGGGTCACCCCTTTTTCCTTATCCTCTTTTTCCCCTCCCTCGTGATCCGCCCCCCGCCGTCTCCTCCACGCCG
>NW_010552240.1:0-3566 GCF_000687285.1 Phaethon lepturus
GGGGTGCCGCGGGGCAGCCGGGGCGGCGGCTGGCAGGGAGAGCACGTCAGGAGCTGGGGCAGGGCTGAGCGCCTTCTTCGGAAACGTCCCGCTGTACGATTCGGGTGTCCAGCGGTGCAGCGCTCTGAAAGAAAAGCAGAGGTATCTCACAAGGCTTGGAACGCGCAGAGCTGTTCTGGTGCTGCTACAGGTGTGGTTTTGGGGAGACTAAAGCGAAGTGAGAACAAAGCCGTCTGTGAAGGAGTGCGCTCGGACGCGGTTTTGTGAGGTGAATTTTTTTCAAGGTAAGAAAAGAACAAAACCCGCAGCACCAAAGAACAGTGATTTCTCAGGAATTATCATTCTGGTTTTGCTATTAAGATGCCTTCCCTTACATGCTATTTTCATTGGTGTTAGTGATCGGCATAATAGGTTGAAATGGAAATGTGCTTTCTTTTGGGGGATTAACTGACGTCGAAGTTCATAGGAAGAGAAGGAAAAGGAAAAAGCGTCAACCAACAAGTAATTCTGCATACTAGGTGCTATAGCCATCTTTTAAAAATAGACAAAAAACTTTCAAAGAAACTTTTGGCACTTTAAATAAAACGCACTGTTAGTATCCCTTCTTTAATGTATTTTTTTACCCTAACCATAGCAGTTACGATTGTTTTGAAATACTGTTTTTAGCAACTGTAATAACAAAGCATTAAAAAAAAAATAGTCTTTTAACTGTTGAGGTAATGACTGAGCATTTTAGCTGCTGTGTACTTTATAGTTTGAAAAAATAACGATACGCAGCAATAAAGAGAGATTCTCAAGCACAACAAAAGCTGTTTTTATATACTGGTTTTCATTAAGTCTCACTCCTCAGCTTCGGTTTCCTTAGTGTTCCTGCCAATAACAACACCTGCTAAGTGAGCGCTGCTGCCCGGCTCTGCATCTAGAGCACTGGTGTGTCCGGGCTGAAACGGGAGAGGCAGGCGCAGCAGTTAACGAAGGTTTGGGCCCAGCGTTGGCTTTCTCTCCCACCCTTGGCGTCAAGAAAAGGAGTCTCTGCTCCAGAGCTTTCACTCCCAGGAACTTGGTCCAGATAAACCCCCGGCCCCGGTTGGGACCAGAGCGGCAGCATCCGTCGCAGAGGAGCCGCTGCCCTGCAGCAGTGCGTATGGCCCCAGCGTGACACTTGGAAATATATCTATTTTTTTTCTTTTAAAAGAGTTGCGGGGGCTTTTTTGACGCAGCCGCTATTGTCATGTAAAATGTTTACACAAAAAGAAATCAGACTGAGCCTTTAATGGGAGAGCCACTTAATGGAAATCTGTTTTACGGGGTGAAGGAGAGGGTTACCTCTCTGCCTTGTTTATATCCGAAGAAAAAAAAAGAAAATGACTCGGTCTTCACCTTTAATAGGAAGACATGACTATTTCTTGAAAGGGAAGGTTAATAATAAAATCCTAAGCAGGATATTGAACACTGAAACAATTACGGCATTTATGATTAAGTTAAAACAGGATGAGGAACTGTTCTCAAAAAAACCAATACTGAAACACCCAACAAGGTTCAGTGACTGAATTCGCAGAATCTTAGGACCTAAAACTTGCGGGGTTTGGTGGTTTTTCTGTTGTTTTTCTTTTTCCTTCTTGTTTCTTTCTGTTTTGTTTTTTTTCTTTGTTTGGTTTGGTTTTGCGTTTTTTGTTGTTTGTTTTTTTTTTTTTTTTAAGGCTAGAGGAAATCCTCTCTCCCCCCATCCCCAGTACAAACATACAAAAACATTTACCTCTTTGGTGCAAGGGCTGTACGCTCCGGTGGACTTGGAGGGTGCCCCGCGTCGCGCCTTACTGCAGGGCAAGAGTTCTTGCTCATTGAAGTGCTAACTCTGACTTAGGCTCCCTCCCCTCTGACAGCAGCGATACCTCATCCAAAAAATTACAGTATGTGGGAAACGGGCTGTGTACGAAATGACCAGCGCAAACAATTTTTCTAATCATAGTAACTTGTTTTTAAATAGAAAATGCAAACAGGGAGAAACCGTGTCAAGTTTCCATCAGGAAAAGAAACCCTCCCAGCCCGGTCCCTCCCTGATCTCTGCCCTGCGCAATCATCCACGGGCGCTTTCGCGTTTCTAATTGACGCCAATATTAAGATTTAATAGTTTACCATTCAGATTAATAATTCAAGATGGCAACAAAACCAACACCATTCATAATTTGTTATTCTGCTCTAATTCACGACTGATTTTTCGGCCTCTGCACCGTAGATGCCACAGAGAAAGCGGCAGCGAAGGTCTGCGGCGGGAGCGCAGCCCTCTCCTCCCTCGCCCTAGCTTGTGTTTTGGTAGCGGCACCGGCAGGGATCAGAGCCTGGCTGGAAGAGGAGAGTGTCATCAAATAAAACACGGAAAAAGGAAAAACTTTGCTGGCGATCGACAAGGTCGTGTTTCATTAACTTGTTGGTTCAGGCTCGCAAATGGTCGTCGGAGGTGAAACGCAGCAGACTCGCTGCGTTCCAGCTTTTTGTTCTCTCTTTCCTCGCAGACTGCAGTCATGTTTAATTTGGAAACTGGGCTCCTTTGGCAAATTAGCAATTAGAACAATTTTGTGGGAATATGTATATGTGTCATTAGTTTTCCTGCAAATTAATAGCGAGAGCAGAGGTCAGGCAGAAATTTTCCACTTGACTGCAGCTCCTCTGTTGAGATTTGGCACTTTGTTTTGGAACGGCCACAGCTGCTCAAAGCCACAGTCTTCCTTTAGGAACTGTCTTTTAATTAGTTTACCTCATAGCCATTATTACAAATATTACTGCCTCCCCTCCTCGAAATAAAATTACTGTTTCTACAAAATATTCCGGTGACATCTTGCACCACTGCACATTGATGGTGGGGTCACTCGGATGCAGCGTTTAATCATTAGATCACCTCCATAAGCATCTCCTAATTAGAGTCCTTACAATACAATTTTATCTGGTAATTAGCTGAGATTGGCTGCTTCCTCTGTAGCTTATTAGTGGCAGCCCAGCAGTGGGTGTGAGTCGCAGTGTCATTTGTCAAGCCTGTTAAAGCCCCCCCCTTTGCTCGTCCTCTTCTGTGTTTATTCCTAGTGCTACCTACGCTGAAAAGCCTAAAGAAATTGAACTCCATTCAAATTCTTGAAGCGGGGAACGCTGACCTTTGCGGGTCCTTTCGCGCAGTTTCCTAGTAGAAACAGACTAAACGTTACGTTTTTACACGCTAAAAAAGGAAGGGGACGCTTTTGAAATGGAGTAGCTGGCGCCGTAATGATGAAGCAGGAGCAGCGATCTTTCCGCCAGGAGGGCCCGGCTGCCGAGCCCGCGCTGGAGACGGGCACTTAAAATTGATGCGGATTTGCTCGCAGTTATTGGACTGTTAAAATGTCCATTTAGAAACTGAGATAAAATACAGTAGATTTAATTTCATGGTGAGACCTGTCAGTTGGACTATTATTATCGTCACTGGTCCTTTTATCGTATGTAATAGATGGATAGATGGATAACAGGGAGACATTACTATATACGTGTCCCTAATCAGTGTCCTTAAATCACGCCAGTCAACAAGCGGACGGGGCTCT
>NW_010552241.1:0-10655 GCF_000687285.1 Phaethon lepturus
CCCTGCCCTGCCCCGCTCCTCCGCCGCGGCCGCTTCTGTACCTGAGGGGCTTGCTTCTTGCCCACACTGCGTCATGTCGTGCGTGGAGCCTCTTCAGCTTCCCCCCGCCACCAGCAGCGTGACAGGGAAACGGTGGCGCCTGTGGTGCAGCTTCTCTGAGTAGTTAATTCCTATCTACAGGTCTGCCTGGTAATGGATGCTGTTTCATTTCCCTTTTAAGTTTTTAACTCTTTTCTATTTGGGTTTATGTAAAGACAATGTAATTGGGGCTCTAACCATAACAAAGATGAACTTCTTAGGGGTTTTTGTTGCTGTTTTGGTCTAGAGAATAGGGTCATTAAGAGCAAGGGAGAATCAGACCCAAGACATAAGGTCCTTTGCTCTGGTTTGAATGGCAGCCCAGCCCCATGATAAGTGGCAGCAATCTCTGTTGGTTACTTTTCTGTGCCTAATTTCTCAGTTAGGAAACTTAGTGCTGCCAATAAAGATGCAATAGCCAGCATGGCACCTGGACCAAGAGGGTTTAGTTGATCCATTACCAGGGTCCTTCCCCCACCCCACTCCCCAAACCACTCCACAGCAGGGTAAAACCCTGAGGGAAAACCTTGCACGCACCAATTTGTGTGGATTTTTCACCTTCTAGAGCATTAGTTCCACATTGGATGGGTTTAATGTTTAAATACTGAAGAATGTTTTTACATTCTGATCACAGCTGAAATGTGATGTGGAGGCCTGGTAAACGGGTTGCTCAAGGACCTTTCCAGTGCTGGAAAGCATCCTGCCCCCTTCTTGCTCACCTTCCCTCTTTCCTTCTTCCCTTATGCAGTAACTCAAAGGCAAGTGTTGCTCATGGGCCTTTTTCTATCCTTCAAGTAGGGAGAAGTTTGCTGTGGGCAACTTCTAACTGTCAGTTTTGAAACCAACTATAACTAGCATCCAGTTCTACTGAACTGGGGCACAACCACCTCCCATCCTTTGATTGGGAGCTCAGTGCTTAGCAAGATCTCTTTGGTTTTGTCATTTCGCAATTGTGTCCTTCTTGTAGCATTCCAGGCATGACACACCAGCTAGCTGGCTCTCTTTTTCAGTTACAAGGGTATGTGACTTTGTTGTTGTTGTATTACTAAACAAATTGAGCATTACAATATTTTTTTGAAGTATTCACTGACAGATAATCTTTCCCACTTCTTCATTTTTTATTAAAAACTACTTGTAATAATGTGGGCTATGTTATTAGCACAAGAAACAGGACCATGAATGAGGTGCTTTGACTGAAATAGGCTTGAGGAGCTGCTGCTTCCTTGTCACTCCTTCAGTCTTCCCTGGCTGTCAGTTTTCCAGGATTTTGACTAAGTACACCTCATAAATTTTTGCTTGCTTGCCGCAGCCATAGGTATGCGTTTGCAGCATGTCACGGTGAGTATGGTAGAATGTCTGTATATGATGAGGAGCTGTAGTGAAATAATTCTAGTTCAATACTGTATTCAAGTTCATTTATGCCATCTTTTTTCCTTTATTGTTGATGGGTCTGAAAGTTCGCACATGGTATCTTGTCTCTGTCCCTAATAGTATAATCTGAGAATACTTTTTTGTTGTTTGTCGTGAATTTTCTTGTTCAGTCTTTCACTGCCTTGAGATAGTTATAAACTTTCCCATTTTTATTTTTTTATCTTTATTGATCATATTATTGGGACATTTGAATTGATACTCTGCATATTTGCATGTGACCATTGCTTCATTTCCAAATGTTGATACAAAGGCTTAAACATCAGAGCATGCAAAGACAGCACCATCTCTTGGGCTTCAAGTACTGTAACCATGTGAGTAGGCTTCCCTGAAATAATTCTCTCAAATGAGACCATGAACTGGGAACTGGAGATAACTCAGGAAACACAGTTTACAGAATTTATGTAGCCTAACAGGACTTTTATTCCTGGACCACTTCTAAATAAATGAGGCAGATACAGCTAGCGACATGTTCATGATCTCAGATATCAAGAGTTGCTTTTTTCCACAGGCCTATGCAGCTACAGCTATGTTCTGTGACTGGTGACACAAGTAGAAACCATGTACTGTGTAGTTATGAATATACCAGAAAGAAGAGTAGTAACACTGGTGTCTGTCTTCAAACAGAACAATTAAGTTTTATAATAAAAATACTTTTTTTATCCACCAAAATTCTTTGGTGGAGAGGTAACATTTGAAAAATGGTGTCATCCTTGATAAACGAATAGGAGCAGGCAGAATCAGCAACTGTAATCGGCTCATGGGAGGTAAGTACCACCCACACCAAAAAATGTTGGCTTCAGTCTCCAGCTTTCTGCACTTTTGTTCTTTGATTACAAAGTTAAAGGAGGAGGGAAAAACAACCTCCAAGTCAGTCTTATGTAATACTTTGTTTTGCAAGGGTTCTACTAATCATGTCAATATTGAGCCTCTAGTTTTTGGTAATTACATTGGAAATGCCCAGTTTGTACATAGTAATTCCAAATATAATTACCATGAAATTATATAACTACAAATTACCCTGCCATGTGGATGGCCTAAATAAGCATGTACAGTACCTGCTCTGTGATAACAAATTAGAATTACATGGTTGGTTAACTAGCAGTAATACTAGATTTTTGAAGTGGCCAACCAAGCTGGCTGGGTATGTGGGGAGAAAGTGTGGGATTTTTTTCCTGTTGCTTGTTTTAGATTTTCAAATGATAAGATTCATTCTTTCCTGATACTTCCTTATAGGAAAAATAAAATTCTGACTTGGAGTTTGTTTTTAATGGGCATTTATACTGTATTAAATCATTTGCTTGGTCACTGCCAGCTGCTATGTTTATTTGCCTGGGTGCCTGCTACTGCTTGTGGGACATTGCCTGTTTGATTAGTTTTTTTATTTAGTGATTTTTAACTGAATGTGTTAGAAAAAGATTGGGGTTGTTTCTTTGTTTGTTTTTTGGCTTTTTGGTTTTTTTTTTTTTTTAATCAAAGAGCATTTTGTCTATTTGCAGCAAAAAAAAGTTGATGGGGAGATTAGATACAGGTACAACCTTTTCCTTTCATTAGTTTTTATTTGAAGGAAGAAATCGTGTTTGAAAATCATATACATTACAAAGCAGGCTGTTCACTGTGTCAGAGTCTTCTTTCAAAACATCCATACCATAATTCTTTCTTACAGACAAAATAATATTGATCTTTCTCACTTAATCTCTAACATGACATGATGGGTAAGTAAGGCACACCCTAAAAACCAGAAATGCTAATACTGGGTCATTTGAAAGCCTAGCTAGCCTAGAACCGCAGCACTTCAGAAGACAACCTAACTGTGAAAGTCGACTCATGCTTCATGTATGGAGGAAGGCTAGTCTTGCTAATAGTCTTCGTTTATCATGAGAGCAGAGATGCAACTTTGACAAATATGAAAGTGGTGATACGTAGTTTTCTACTCCAGGAGTGGTGGTGTACTTTTTGTAGTCATGCAGAAACAAAGATGCTACTGCAAATGTCTTCTGGATCTCGGTAGACAAGGTATGGAGGATGGATGTGAGAGAACAAAACCTCCAGATTAGTGTGGAACGAGATCTCCAGTGAGGGAAATCAGATGGAGGATCCCGATCCTCGGTTTTCATTTTCCTTATGTGTGGCTGGTGTTGTCACTTAAAGCCCACCAGGTGGCAGCGTGAAGAAGTTGTAGTTATATGCTAGGACGTTTGTCGTGAAGCTGCATTTGGAGGGCTATTTGCCATGGAAAAAAAATTAATTGCTGCAGTCAGAACATGTTGAATATAGGTTTTATTGTCTGACTGGACCAGTTTGTGAAACTGGTGTGTGAGAAGACTTAATCCATCTCTCTAATTCGCTTGTTTTGTTTTTATTTCATTGTTTTTAATCTCAGTATATAGTCATCTGACTATGGAAAAGACTCTCGCTCAGGACCTGAAGTTCTTTTATTGAAGCTTAGAACTTCCTCCTATTCCAGTGGTAATTGAATCTTCATGCAAAGGTCCTGGCAACTGTTCTTTTCATCTGCAAGAGTCACAACAGAGAAATGCATAATTGAGAATAAAATGCTTGTTGCTTTTCACCCTAAGCCATACTACTTGCAAAAGCTGAGCTTTCTCCAGTTGACTTTAAATTAATTTTCACACCTCGATGTGTGGTTTCTTTGGTCTACCCCTAAATAAATTAGGTAGCCACCTACATGAGAGGGAAAGTTCTCAAAGAGGTTTACAACCTCAGCTCTTTGTTCTTATCTAAATTTTTCTTCCATGTCTCTTGCAGAATCTCTTTCTTATCTAGTGTTCTCTGTTCTGAGGGCTACACATTTATAGAAGCAACTAGTTCCAGCTATATTGCCTCATTTACAAGCAATTGCAACTTTAAATGCACGGCTTCAATTCACAAGAATTTATTTCTGACAGTTTCATTTGTTAGTAGCAGTGACAGACAAAAACTAGTAGTAACAGGATTAACCAGCATCCATGCAAATTAGTAGTGGGCCCTAGACGGATCTTTGGAAATGGTCATCTTTGCTGTCCAAATCCAAAGTTTGATAGACATTCTATTGAGTTGGTGTTTCAGTTACTTATGCACTGTTCTTTTTGTTTCAAGCAGATGTGAATTGTGCTATATGCAAACATATATCTATGTTTTAAAAAAGCAATACAGGAATTCCTAGCCTGAAAATGATACAGCTATCTCTTTTTCTTGTTTGTTGTCTACCTTCTGCTTTTCTCATAGCTAGGTCCACCAGGTCTTCTTTGTCTGTCATTCAATTCTAAATACTGTGCAAACTAGGTAGGAAGTCTTCAGAGATTCATGCTGTGAATATGTTTTAAACAAATACCCATTAAGGTGTGAATAAACATGATGATTGGGTATATTCCAGATTGCATAGGGATTCTGGCTAGCATGCAGTGTTTCTGAGCATGAATAATTATAATGAAAAATTTTCCTTTCTCAAATTCTCCTTTTTCTCTTCTTTGTGTCATCTCTAAAGAACCTATCTTTTCAGAAGGTGTTGACGGGGAACTTACTAGCAGAGCAGTTTCTCATGGCTGTTGTTTGGTAAGTGGAACATCTCAGCCAGCTTCTTTGTGAGATTTTGTGATTTTGGTTGCAGTGAATAAAGATAATTCAATAGTGAGCCAGGTTTTTTAGCTGGCTAGATGCTTAAACAGTAAGGTCGAGGATTGAGTTTAGGTGGTTTCAACATTAAAAAAAAAAAAAAGCATGATTATTTAAGCTATCTGAAAAATGTTTTCAGACAGTCACTTTTATTGCAGACAACTTGTTTGATTACCTGAGCTGTACTCAAAGCTGCTTTAAGAGATGTGGGAAAAAGGGAATTGATTAATGGGTTTTTAATATGGAAGAGGGTGAGATGTTGTCATCATTTGTTAGTTTGTTTTGAATTCTTTGTACACAAATAAATGGTAATTCAGATATCTGCTGATGTGATGTGTTTACATAAAAAGCACAAGAATTTATCTTCTACAAAACCAGTTGGATTCCTCTTACAAGTGGAAGATTTCTGTGCCAACATATCTCTGTTTACTGAATATGTTTTTAGGACACATGCTCTTAGTCACATCTGCTCAAACTCAAAGACTTTGCCATTAGTGCTCCTGAAATCAAGAAAAGTCCTTCTGAGAGAAGCAGGTTACTTGTTTAAGACTACAAGATTTTGTGTGATCGTCATCTAAAGAAGGTTTTTTGAACGCTCTGTTCAGTGTTTGTTACTCTTTCAAACTGGTAGCACAGAGTTTCCCCTCCACAAAGTTAACATTGTAGTATCTGGGGGTATGCTACACTAACTTGCTATCCAAAAATTTTACCCATACAGATTTAATGGAAAGCTTCTCACATCATGGGACAGTGTAAATAACTGTACTAAACATCCATGGTTTAATAATGCCAAAGTAAGCCGAGGACATAAAATGCATTTCCCACTGATGCAGCATGTTCCTGTTCCAGTTGTATTTAGTGTGGTCTAGTAGTTCTTTCCATAACTTTTGTGCATCAGCATCCCCATTAACACAAATAATTTTATTCTTATTTAACTTAGTTTCTTCTTATTTTGAGCCTATATATCACCAAAGCTAGAAAGTTACCTGGTCCGTTTGAAATTTAGTAAACTGAGATAATAAAAAACATAGATTAAATATGAACATGGAACCTAGTAAAGGAGAACAGAAATAGAAACAGTGATACTTCAGAACACTTCTGGTTGGCGTGTATCAGAGGACTGATTCTGTCCAGCCTCCTGTGGAATGGGATGGTTTGTCTGATAGAAGTATTTATATTCCTTGAAAATTTTGTAATGTATCCCATGCCAAACCCATGAATCCCTCACTTATTTTCATGCTGGATGAGATAACTATGAACAGCAAGCAACTGGCATTCTTCATTCACTTTGCAAATTGGTATAGAGTCTGAAGGTTCCTATCTGACAGAACTCTTGTAAACAGCTTAAAAAATAGCAAAATACGTGTAACTGTCACAGGAAGAGTAACCAGTGTCTGGCAATAGTTCACATTGTTTCTACAGTAACGATACGATACCTTTCATGCTCCTCATTTGTTGCTCTTTTAGACCAGCAATGTTACTCTGTATTTGTTCTTCTATCGGTTAAAATGTTGATTTATTTTTTTATTTTTTAATAATTTTTATTTATTTTTATATTTTTTGATATTGCATTGTGTTTTCAAAAGCAGGTGAAAGAGTTAAGAATGGCTACAAATACCAGTCATCTGCTATTGCCTTAGCATAGTATGTCTGCGGTGTGAAGGCTGGCATGACTAGGTTCATAGCCTCGATAAATAAGAAGTAATGCTTTTCCTAGCTGAGGAGCTTTATAAATGCACTCAGGAGTTCTTGCTTAGTATATAACCTTGTTGTTTCAGAACTTACTAATGATTTGGATATATTAATGGATTTTATTGAGATTCTTCTCAATAAAAGAGATGAGGATTCATATCAGACTCATCTGTCTAATTTCTTGACATTATTTTAAAGTCTTCATATCTTATGATATGGCTTAACTTTCAATTTGTCTGAATTCTTACTTGAGTTCTTTTCTAATCCCCATTCTTTCCATGCACACAATTCTCTCTGCTGCTTGCAAACAGATCTAACTACCGGTACCCTGAGCTAGTCTGCTGGTTGAGTTAGAGAAGAAATGCCAAATTTTATTCTGACAAGTAACTAGACCACTTTTCAAAGAGTGTGCAGCCCATGTCTTACAAGCATATTGCCTAAGCTAGTGAGAAAGAGTCAGAATGGTCTCAACTTACTGTTAACACTGAGATGTGCTCCCAGAAGTCCTAGCATGACAAAAGGCTTGTCAGCTCATGCAAAAAGAGAGACACAGGAACCTGAGGGGTTTTTCTGAGGTGACTGCTGTACCTAATCCAAGGTAGCTCTGTGCTTAGGGAAAGATACTAGTCATCTGGGCTAAGTCTGTAATGAAAGTATGCTGTAGGGAAGCTGGAAACTGAATAGGTGCCTACTGACGAAAACAGGATTGTACACCTTTAAAGCTTGATGTTGCCTCACTAACTCACTGTGTATCACAAGATGTTTCATTTAAAAACTGGGACAGTGGGTTTTTCACTTTAAAGTCTATGTTAGGGAAGACATAATTATTAATGCTTCAGAAAATTATTTATCAAATGTTCTCAAATGTATGTTAACTTAGTGATGAATCAGAAAAATATCTGAAGTTCACGATTTATTCTGCAGGCTTAGAATCAGCTTATGGCCTTACATGAAGGAGAATTCTCTGTTGGTTTTATGTTTTTATGGTAGTTTTAGAATAAGAAAGGAGTTGTCACTGTTTCAAGGAATGCTAATGAGTCCTTTACAGTTCAGATAAGTCAACCAACCAGTTGCCTTTAGGGCTGTGTGTTGTCTTGGCAAGTGTACAGGATGAGATTTTTAAGTATATTGTCTTTTCTGTATTTATATGAAGTATCATCCCAAGGAATCATGCGCTTCAGAAAAACTCTAACTTCTGAATTTGAAGTTAGGCAACTGATGTGGTTCCTCAGTGAAGTATTTTATTAGCAGAGACTTTAAAGGGAAAATGTCTGAACACTTAGAACCTGGAACTTCTAACTGGCTAAAGTACACATTGTCAAGACATCTTTAACCAGTAACGTAAGCATTTTAAGTTGATTGCCCTTAGGGATGCCTGAAGAAAATCAATCTTAGTATGGAGTAGCATGTAATAATCTAAATGTACAATATGAATGGAAGTAGCTAGGGAATGTGCATTGCTTCTAGCGGTGTCCCTTTGAGGCTTGGCATTCAGCTTTACAATTGGAACAAAACTACAATGTTGTAGTTGACAGTTTTGCATTCCTGTTGCTTACTCTTGAATGGAGAATGGACACTTACAACTCATCAGCTTAGAATGTACTAGTTCATTTTGTTGCATCTATTACAAAATTCTCAGGAAGTTTAAGGATTGCGGCTGTAGAATTTAGGCTGCAAAAAGAATTGCCCTTTAACAATATATATTGATTATAATTTTTTTTCAATAGTTCAGTTGATTTATTAATGAATGATACATCATAAAACGTTTTATAAAAGATGATATATAAATGGAACAGCTCCTGCAAAATCTTTACAATTTGCATTAGAATAAATGCATAGGGAGTAGTACAGAGAGTTCTTTAAAATATGTGGATTAAGGCAGTAACTTCTGCAAATTCTTCAGATTTCTGATCTTCTTTTGTAGTAGGCGTTCAAGCATATGGGTTGGTGGAGCAGCCAAGACCCTAAAGAGATGTCTGTTCCCATTTTAGAGGTTCCATAAAAATACTGCAAATGCCAGTGCTTCTGGTAGCTGCATTAGGCTATATGTAGATTTCTGTATGTATAGTCAGACAGGAGGAATAGGTTTATGTAGCACAACAGATTTCCGATTCTGTCATGCCTATGTAATAGTGACACTGACCATTTGGAGACTCTTGTTTTGCTGACGGAGTCTCTTGTCAAGTCAGTAGCCAGTTGACCGTGTCTGCCCAAGATCTCCAGAAGCAAGTTTTTTTTCAAGGGAGAGCAGGTATGTTTCATGTTCATATAAGCTGTTAAAAACCAGAAGCCACAAGGTCTAGAGTTTTGAATTTGGTTCTTCCTATTGACCATATTACGGTATCGTGCATCACTATTTGCACCAGAAGTATTTGCACGTGATTAAAGAACAGGTGGTTCATCTGTTCCAGAATTGTGAAGCAAGCCAACTAATCATCAGTGCTGAACTTGGTGACCTATTCATGATCAACCTGTAGGTTGTCTTTTAAATAAAAAGAAATGGGGAGAGGTTACTGTTGTTAAATGGGTTGTATTTATAAATTATTTTTATTTCTGTGTTAAGCTGTACATATGAAAGGTTCTGCAATGCAGTTTGGACACTTTCTTGGGCATTCTGAGCTGTAAATGATAAAAATAGATTGCATGAGATGTTTAGGGCAAAAAAACAGCATAAACTGAATGTTCAGGTCATGAATTGAGTCAGCTAAATCTATTAGACTCATGTGTTTGCTTGACTTGCTGAATCAGGGTATGATAGGATCTACAAGTTTATGGTTTTTACAAGTAGCTGAAGATTGGTACAAAAACAACTGGACAACACAAGTAGTTGTATGGCTACTTTATACAGTACACTGCTTTTACAAGGAAGTGATACAGTGCAACAATGCACTGGTAGGCTGGCTGCCTGCAGTGGATAGAGGCTTTCCATGTACAATAGCTAGTCTTACACCATTTCAAGATGAGATTTCCCTTTCTAAGTAGGAAGTACTGCCAATTCAATGATAAAAGGAAAAGGCTTCAATTCAGTGAACAGCCACCTCTTTTTTTTTTTTTTCCCTTAATGGCCTACTTGTGACATGGAAATAAAAACATTGTTTGCTTTTAGGTTACACCAACTATTCATTAGTAGTTGTGATGGTACATAATTTGCCAACCTAAAGCTTTTATATATTCAGTTCTGGAAGGGTATTGCTGTGATGAAAAGAAAATTGAGTGTTGGAAATGGTTTGGACAGTATTTGAAAAACATAAACATTGGCAAATAAGGGGGTCCATTCATAAACTAAACATGTAAGTGATTTTCTGTCATCTTATTGATTAGTGCTAAGGGCATACAATCCAGACAAGCTTTGCAAATTCCAGTCAGAAAAGCGTTTGGGAAAAGCACGCGTATTGTTCCAGTCCAGGAGGTGATTGTGAATGTGACCATGCTGGCACATACCACTGGTCTATTCTCTGCGTGTGGAGAAAACCCTGCATTGTTTCTAATTACCTTATCGATTGCAGTTATTTACTTCACAGTAGCTCAGATTGAGACAGATACTGCATTCTGTTAGTGATGTAAGCTCAAGTCACAAGTCAAAATAAAAGACTTTTTCAAATTACTTTAAGACAATAAACATGATGGCTCCTCATTGACAGCGTGTTAAATATAAATTTCTCAAACTATGAGTTTGAAAGGCTTTGACATGTGTCAAGATTCTGACTATTTAAAATCAATCTTCCACAGAAGTGTCTTATAGGCTGAAAGAGCAAATGCTGACTTCTATGACAAGCAAATAAGACTCTGTATTTAAAAAAAAAAAAAAAAAAAAAAAAAAAAAACTAAACTTCGGGGTTTTC
>NW_010552241.1:10686-15441 GCF_000687285.1 Phaethon lepturus
GAAATCTAACTCTCGGTGTATTCCCCAGACATAACATGTGGGCTATCATTTGAAAATATGTAGCTAGCTCAAAGCTTGTTAATTGCCTTTCATTCACACTAGGCAAACGTTTGTGAAGGTACAGTCCTAGCCAATAACAATACCAGTGAAATGAGAAAGGAATCAATGTTGTTGCTTTAGGAGTTGTTAAATGGTGTATTTGCTGTGAAAAGTACGGCTTGTATAAAAACAAAAGGGAAGAAATAGAATCCGTGCTTCTGAAGAAGGCTGTGCTATTCAGATAACCCTTCAGAGAGGGAGGAAAGTGTATTTTCTAAGATCTTCTGATACTAAACCCCTTTTACTGCTGTTGAGAAAAATCTCTCTGACAGAGGATTTAGCTTCTGCTAATCCTTAAGGGACTTGTTTTGACAGAGTCTTTATAGAAGATTTTCTCAGTAACTTCTGATTTGTTATAAAAGAGCAATTACTGATTTGTCCTCAAGCACCTTTTTGATGCATGTTTGTTAATGAAGTTCATGTATGTACAGGAATGAGGAAGGAAAGCTAGTCAGAATTGTTTACTGTGAAAAAGCAGGAAGATTTGGATTTTCCTGGATTTCCAGTTCTAGCCCGCAGGGTACTTAAAGTCTGGATTTCATTTAGTGTGTTATGTGGCCTGCTCAGCAGTTTGTGGAAATGGATCCTACTTTCTCTTTACAGTGGACTATATATTTTTGTTGCCCTTTCTAGGTAGGAAGGCATGCCCACTTAGATGTCAATCCATTTCCTAGTAATGTGCATAGGTAACCAGAAAGTCCCAGGTTTACAGTGGTTATACTAGTTAAGGGGAAATGCTTTTGTGTTGCTTGTTCCTTTTTTTATGAAGAAATCAAATAGCCGACTATATGTCCCTTTTCAAAATCAAAGATAGTACTGAGAGTCCACAAAGAACAGCTTAGCCCATGTGATGTAAATGTAGTGAGTTATCCCAGCTTTTATCTTACAGGCTCTGTGGCTGTGCACATGTGCTCATCTTACAGAATAATCTACAGAAATAGGGCTGCATTACCAATACTGTGTAGGTCTAATAAAAAGGTATCTTGCTGTTTAGCTAAAAAGATCTTGGATCACATTCACACTATTTCCCATCGTTCTCCTGCCAAACTGCCTCATCCCTGATCTAGAGGAACTGTCTATGTAGTTGACACTGTAGTTAGTTCATCTGTTGGCTTTGCTTCAGAAAACAAGTCTGGCTGTTAAACAGTGTTAATAGAGTAATTTTTTTTTTTCCTCTAATCTGAATAAAACCAAAGATTATAGAGCATACTGGAGTGATATGAAAGCTATGTTTCAAAGGCAAGTCTGGCCTCTAAACCTCTGTAATTTATTCCAACTACTTGTTTTTTAAATAGTTTCCTTAAGTCTAGCAAACATACTTTGTCTAAATCAACACAGTTTGTGCTTGCTGCACAGACTATCCAAACCATTTCAGTGTCAAATCATACTACCTTCTATCAAACACAATAATGTAATGTTTATATTCTGAAGCATAGAGTAATTTTTGCCATAATAGTAGAGACATGCTGAAGAAGTGCATACCTCTGTCTAGTTAAGTTCCTCTAATATTTAAGGGGGGGGAAAAAAAAAAATCCCGGTTTGGGGGGCAGTTACGAATGACTGCCGTTAAACAGCCCAAATCTCTCTCACAACTTGGATTCGTCAGTGACCCAACAGTAACTGGTCACTAACAAATACCATCCTGTTTGAATTTCAGATCTGGAGATCAATTAGTTCTGTTTCTTGTGGCAAAGAATGTGGGTTAATTCGCAACAAAATATGATAATTTATTTATAATGAAAGATAATTTCAGTGATAAAGACTTCCTGACATAGCGCTCTACTACCAAAGAACCAATAAAGAGACTGTTCTGCCCTTTGTTACCGTTACTTTTATTCTGCCCTGACTTTCTGCTTTTGGAGAAATAGTGGTTTCTGTTAGAGTAACAAACCTTACAAGAAACAGCTTGCAGAGCTCATTCTGATAAAGTTGTCTAGAAATCTCTTGAGGAAATGAGCTTCTGGTAAAATACCAGGTATTTCTCATTTCTAGCAGCACTGGAAATGCTCTGAGAAAAGCTATTCCCAAACTGGTATGGGAAGGTACTGTGGTGGAGCTGGAACATAGATAGGCAAATACCTACTCTTGACTAAAAAGTGAACTATTAAGAAAAACTAGCATTTTGGAATCTTCAGGAAGGATTCTCTAATTCTTATGAGGAAGTTAATGTCAAGAAAAGGGAGAGAAGTAGGCTCTTTTTCTTTCCAGACATACTTCTTTTAAAATGAAGAAATCTATCCTCACACAAAGGCTTCTTAAAGTGCCCACGAGTGGATTTAGTGGAGAAGAGCTAGAACATTGTACCTGCACACTAACTTCCTACAGAGACAAGTGGTAAGAGCTTGCTCTGTCAGCTGTGCTTTCTATTTAAAAGAAAAATTAAGCATTAAAAAAAAAAAGCAGCTGCTGAAGAGAGAAGATAAGAAGAAATAGGTAGCTGGTTCCTACTGGATGAAGCCTGTCATTTTAGGAATAAAGCAGGGCCCCAGTTCCACAAGGTATGGCCTGTACTGTCTCTCGGCTCCACTTGACAAGAATTAGGATGAAATGTAAGAAGAGTTGCAGATGTGTTACCAGCTGCTTCTGTAAAATAAGCTGTGGTGTGAATAATGTAATGGACACCAGCTTAGCCATGGTAACTTTCAGTGATACTAATTAATCTTGACCCATTTGTTTTAATTTTGCCTGAAAGTCACATATGGTTGTCTAGTATCTTGAGGAAGGAAGAGGTGAAGAGAATGAAGCCTACCTTTGTCTAGTTATATTGGTAAAATGTGAAATCATATTTTTAAATAAGGGGAAAAACTGTGCAAATTTCAGGAAAAAATGTCTGAACATGTGTTATGGCCTCTGCAAATAGAGCTATATAGAGAATGCCAGTGAGCTGGTTGCAGCATCAGAGCTGGAATACATCAGTTCCTTGTGTAGTCAAGGTGGACTAACAGGGAATACTGTAAATGCATGTAACTGAGAGCTGTAATTGATGATCATGAGCATTGGCTCTACTACTCACAGAATCCTTGCAAAGAAACAATGGAATATGTTTTTGTTCCGTGTTGCTCCAAATTATGTGAGACTCTGCAGCCTTGGAATCTCACTTTGCTTGATTCCTGTACTTCTTATTCTAATCCTCAAACTCATTAACACAGGACATTGGGATATACAGCAAATCTATGCTAGTTTTAGTTTATGATGGGTGCTTTATTGCTTTTACAATAACCCCAAATACTTCATGTTCAGAGCCCTTGATACTGTGTATAGTTCTTTGATTATACATTTGTAGCACAGTGGTTCTGAAAGTCAGTCTGTTTGATTTCCCCCTCTGGGTACTGGTTGTCACCTCGTTGCCATTTTTACAGATTTTCTTCAGTAATAAAATCGGAACTGGAACAGATATTCATTACTGCACAGAGGCATTTCTTGAGTGGTTTAACAGTTGCTTGATAGTCCAGCCACCCATGATGAAGAGCCACAGGTATTTTGCTTTCATACTGGCTTTCATCCTTAGCCAAGGTTTGCAAGAACCTAACTTTCGGACTTTTCAGTTGTATTTTTTAAATTCCTTTTCTTTCTGTGTATGAGACAAAATTTCTCCATCAAGGTGCCCGATGCTAAGTGAGTCCATGAGAGTCTAACTGTAAATTATTTTACTGTGTAGTTTTGAGAATGAAACCTGGCTTCATGACTCCACGGGTTGGTCTACATTATCTGTTTGCTCTTCTGAGAGTAAAGGAAATGATTCTCAGGGGTTGAGGGAGATGAGTATAGCCTGACCTTCTCCTTCTCCTTCTCCTGGCCATGAGAGTCAGCTGCCGTGGGTTTACAGCTGTCTGCTCCCTCCTTCCTCTCCCTGTGCTGGGCTTCTCTGGTGGCCTGATTATGATCAGACGTTTGATCCTGAACTGTATAAGAACTGGATAAGAGAAAGAACTTTTGATGTGTGGTTTCTTGGACTTCAACAATGTTCATTTTACTTCAATGCACAGAGTTACTTTTTGGTATCCTTTTATTTTTTTCTTAGTGCCTTTGCTTTTGGTGTTCACCAGGCTATTAACAAGTGCAGTTGATGAGGGGCTGGCTCCTTCTTATGCTTGTAATTCATTAAAGTATGTATCTTGATAAGGGTTGTGATGCAAAGTTAGGTTTGAACTTGCACATCTCCCACACTGCAAATAAATGGGTTGTCAGCAAGTCACAGGTGCTCACAGCATGATGGTGAAAAACAATGTAAGTCTTCAAGGATTCTGATGACAGTTCTAGTACGATAATTGATTCAAAGCAGACTTTTGGTCAGTTACCTCATGAATATTCTTCACTAGCAGATCGGAGGTTAACTGCCTTACTATCTACCAAAGCACTGCTTCTTACTGTCATTACCACTATATGGTGATTTTAGTTATATATGAAGCCTAAAAACATACTGATACCTTTTAACACTTCCCGCAGCACAATATGTCTATACTTTTCCATGTATTTCCACAGTATTTTTAATTAGCAGGACCTTTTTTCCATGGGAAGAAACAAACAAAAACTCTGACTTGTTTGCAATGTTGGGTACTCTTGTTGAATTATATTCAGGCAAGGAATAAAGAAGGTTCTACATGTATTCACAAATTTATTTATATAATTTTATAAACTTATTTTATTTATTATAAA
>NW_010552242.1:0-16362 GCF_000687285.1 Phaethon lepturus
CCTCTGGGTCTTCGTGCTGGCTGCGGGGTAGTTCCATTTTGGAAGGAAATAAAATCGAATATTCTCGTGAGGCTGCGAAATCTGGCAGAACTCTTCCTGTCCCTGGGCTTAACGGGATCTTACCAATGTACATAAGTACTGGGAGGGAAGGCGTAAAGCAGAGGGACCCCGGCTCATTTCGGAGGCGAACCAGAGGCCAGGGGCACAAACTGAGAGGCTGGAGGCTCCACCTGAGCACCAGGAAAGACTTTTTTTCACTGTGAGGGTGCCTGAGCACTGGCATAGGGTGCCCAGGGAGGTGGTGGGGTCTCTGTCCTTGGAGAGGTTCAAAATCCTCCCAGACATGGCCTGGGGCAGCCTGCTTGGGCAGGGGGCTTGGGCCTGGTGACCACCCCTTCCACCTGCAACCATCCTGTGCTTCTGCTGTAGCTGAGAGGTACAAAGTGTCTGAAAGGGTCTAGCAAACGTTTATTTATTTCTCACGTTTGGATTTGTTGGGGTCAGCATTAGGTCTGTGAACTTGTACATGCATCAATAACGAAAACAAACCCTTGAGATTTTGCAGGTGAGGGCTTACAAGGTTGCATGCTGTGGCAGTTAAAATGTCATAGACATCTGTTTGCCTTGGACCCACCAGTGCCAGTGGCAGGGTTTATTTTGGCAGTGATGTCCGCTAGGATTTTTTGACAAATGCAAGTGTCGAAAAAGCTGTCTCTTAGCAAAAAAAGACAAAATTACAGTACTCCCAAAATCTATGTTTTCTTTGTGCATGTGTCCGACTAGCTAGTAGGGACAAAATGAACCATTTGATTGTGGAATGTTTTTAGCTAAACTGTCCGACACTAGTTTTTTGCTTAGTCACTGATCCTGTGTCCTTCCTTTTCTCTCATGAGATAGATATTATTCATAACAGTGAGACTTTCTAAAATGTATAGAAATGAGGTTGTAGAACCACACGTAGATGGGAGTCTGTGGGATATGAGAGGTGTTTTGTAAAGGCTGAGTAGGTTCCAGGTTGGTAGAGATCCGTGACCCTCTAGTCGTCCACTGCTTCGTTATCTCACAGTGTACAGAGCTGTGCCCTGGCTCTAGAACAGCACCGAGGAGACACCAGCCCTTGGGTTTCAAGGTAGTGTAAGGTTGAAGTGTGTCTGATCAGAGAATTTGTGACAACTGGCAGTTGGACCAATTTGGTTGAGGTTTTTGGAGGTGGAAAGGTCTGTGAAGATCTTTACTGTACAAGAAACTGGAGGGTTGGAAGAATGAACAGTGAAGGGGAATCCAGGAAACAAAGCTTAACCTCGCTTCTTTAACACAATGTTTTTCTACACTCTCCTGTCCTGGGGAAGCTTCATCTTTAGACTGTGCCGTTGTATCTTCAAACAGTGCCCCGATATATTCCTGCCATGCCAGTACTTAACCTGATGGGGCCACGTCATTCTGAATGTGTGTAGAATAGGAGCTGGGCTTTTCCCAACGAGCCTGTAGGCATTTTATGGTCCTTAAGGTTTTTATAGCTGGTGATATGTCCTTAACATTTACTTAAGCTTAAGGTCTAAGTCACAGGGATAAATCATCAGTACATAAGTTTTTTGAAGTCATGTTTAGCTTAAAGGTGGAAAGTATTTTCATTACAACTGCCAAGCTGTTTTATTTGTAAAACTTCAAATATTGTCTCGTTCTCTTTTCTGAATATTCCCCCATCTTACAGAAACGGAGAAGCTGAATAAGATGAGTACCCTCTTAGAAAGACTTCACACAAAGTACAACCAAAACAGACCTTGGACAGAAACCATGAAGTTAGTCCGTCAAGTCATGGTGAGAATTGTTGGGATCTCAGCAGGAGGGTGTCTGAAATTTCTTTAGTAATAATTTTGTTGTTGGTTTGTTAGATCTCTTCGAAGTGCTTTACATTTTGTTCAAGCCTTGACTTCCTCCTGGGCCAGTGTGGTTGAGGCGTGCCAGTTCTCACACCCTGCAATGGCCAGAGGAGGGAGTGATGTCCGCACCCTTTGTCTGGTGTGCCTTTGCCTTCCCTGATTACAGCCTCCCGCTCTACAGCCTAATTGGCATGGGGCAGCTGTCAGCTCAGTGCCAGGAAGAGGGTCAAACTTGTGGTTTCAGCCAGCGCTGAGAAGCTCAAACTGTTCTACCATGTGCTGCTTCAGGATGTTGTGTTTTGCAAAGCAATCTGCCACTGGTTCAGCAATATTCAAAACTCAGTGTTGGCTTATTCAAAATGGGCTTGAAATATTGGTCTCTGGGTTGGGGGGGATGGAGGAGCAGGAGGCAGGGGAGAGCTACATCAAAGGCTTCTGCTTATGGTGTTAAAAGTTTGCCTGTCTCGTTATTTCTGTGTCGTCTCTTCTATAACTGTAAGGTTATACCTATTAAAAAGTTGCTACAGTCTGTTCTTCCAGATGAGCAAGTTGCTTAAAAGAAAATAAATCAATTCCAGGCCTGCCTTTGTCACCTGCTTCCAAAATGGATGTTGTTCTCCTACAGGAATCAAAATGAGGATGTAATTTTGGGATGAAATCTAATCTGCTTTTAATTACCTAAATAAATCTCACTTGACTGAACAAAAGTTGCAATAATTCCCTCTTACTGAGTGATACACAAAAAGCATGTTTTTCTTCTTTCTGACTAAGGAAAAGCGAGTTGTGATGAACTCTGGGGGGCACCAACATCTGGTGAGCTGTTTGGAGACTTTGCAGAAGGCATTAAAAGGTTGGTACATTCTGTGCATGCACTTTGCAGACTGCTTAACAGTGATGTGCTATGGAAATACTCCATAAAAGCAAGTGAGGTTGTTGCTAACACGTTTCACTGTGTTCCTAGCGCATGGGTGCTCACCTTTACATGAGCATGCTTATCTTGGTGCCAGTCAGTACCACTCAAGATTGCATGTGTTAGTGTTACTGTAAATGCCTGTACCTGAATTCCACTTGCGGAAGAAAACCCATTCTCTCTTTGCAGTTCTGAGAGCATTGGGCTTTCTGTATGCAAATTGTTCTGCCTGTGTTTTGAGAACGGATAATGTATGTAGTTTTGTATGTGAAGGTGTGAGCAGGCATGGGAGGGAGTAACCAGGTGAGATTAGTGTTAATGCTGATGTCTCATCCCTGGGGTTCACTAAGCCTGGTTTTTTGCTCTCTCCCATCTAGTATCTTCTCTGCCTGCCATGACAGATCGCTTAGAGTCCATAGCTAGACAAAACGGGTAGGTCGTCTTTAATTTATGGCAAAGGCATTTCCTGTGTATCTGTACACATCCTAATCTCGCTGCTGGTTTGATTGGTTTTTGTGTGCATCTCATGGCAATTTTTGTTTTGTTTTGTATGTAAGCCTTGGATCTCACCTTAGTGCAAATGGCACTGAATGTTACATCACTTCAGACATGTTCTATGTGGAAGTCCAGTTAGATCCTACAGGGCTGCTGTGTGATGTCAAGGTGGCTCACCATGGAGAAAACCCTGTGGTATGTATTACTGACAAAGATGAGGCTAATGCCTTTGTGTTTTTGGAACTGACATTTTGGCAGGTTTTTGGAAATGGGTTATATTGAGTGTTCCGCTAGACCTAGCATTACACCTTTGCTGCTTGTTCTAATGGAAAGTAAAAGCCTCCATGGAGTAGTCTGTTCTTGTGGGTTAATCTGATCGATGTAGTGTACGTGTGCAAGGATCGTTTTGCTGATGGTCCCTCTTTTTCCCTGAGTGGTTTTATAACTGGCAAAATTATGTGAGGAAGTTAATTCTGTGTTTCTGAGAAATTTTTTTGCTGGAGGAAGGATAGGGAAATTAATCTTATAAACCTTAGATCTGTTAATGGAAAGTACTGAAACATGAAATGCTGAAAGAAAATGGCTTTACTTCCCTTCTGCACGCATAGGAGAGTTTGAACTTTCTATTTACATTGGCATAGCCACTCTTCCGAAAACAGACCACTTTTAATATCTCTGTATAAGAGCTTATGTTTTCAACCTAAGGCTTCACAATTTTAAAAGTTTATTTCAAATTAGTCGTTTAAGAGGAAAGAGTATTGCTTGAATTTGTCCCAGAGGAGGTTGACGAGCAGAACTGGAACCATAGCAATGTGTAGTTTTGTGCATTGTGTTGCTTCTCATGAAAAACCTGATGCTCAGAAGTTTTACTGTCCTGGTATTTTACAGTTGCTGTGCTGCACAAAGCCTGAAATTGCTGCATTCAACATTGATATCGTTGTATGTTCTTTCCTTTTCAGAGTTGCCCAGAATTGGTGCAACATCTGAGGTGAGCAACAAGAGTTGTTTATTGCATATTCTGACAGGCTTCTCTTTGCAGTAGTGATCTGATGCTATTTTATGTCTGGAAACGCAAAATGTTTTATAAATGTTCCTTCCCCACAAAGTCTCTCTACTTCTCCAGGGGATTTTCTGACTTTGGTTCAGATATTTCTGATTCTTGACTGCTGTGCATGGCGTGTTGGAAGCCACAGCACAACATTCATCAGAATCATTAAAGCTGGACCATTTAAAGAACATATTTTGTAGCTTTCATGTAGCAAAAGTCTTTTCCTAAGTGACTTAGTGTCTGTATTAGTAGAACTTTTTCAAACAAAACCTTACCTGCTACAAATTTGAATATGTGCTACTTTTTCTTCCTCTTCCTTTCAGAGAGAAAAATTTTGATGAATTTTCTAAGCATCTAAGGGGGCTTGTGAACCTGTATAAGTTGCCAGGAGACAAGTAAGTCTAGAATATGTATAATATTTATTTACAACCACGTATATAAAATTAAACAGATCTACAAGCTTTTAGTTCTGTGTTTAAATTTTCATTGTGTATGATCCTACTGGCTTCATCACCATGGCTTGCATGTGCACACGGTAGGTAGGGAGGATTTAATGTGAAGTGGCAATGCAGAATGAAACATTATAATTTCTAAATGCTCATTCTGATGGCAAGTACTGCAGCTTGTCAGCCAGCAGTTCTCTGAGTTGGATTTCATTGCAGAGTTCCTTTCCATTTTTCTTACGCTGTTTTGTTGTTTTTTTTTCCCCAGCAAACTTAAAACTAAAATGTACTTAGCTCTGCAGTCCTTAGAGCTGGATCTCTCAAAAATGGCAGGGATGTATTGGTAAGGACATCTATATGGTTTGTTGTTTTTTGTCGTTGGTTTGTTTTTACTCAGTAACGCTGCATCATGTTGACTGATTCTGTTCATGCCACATACTGTATATCCAGGAAGTGTCACATCAGTGCCTGTATAGTCTGACGTTATTGCTAAGAAGTACAATGCTGAGGCTATAGAAGGCCTGTGCTAGCAGGGGAGCAAGATATATAGATACATAGATAAATTGCTTGGAGCTTTCTGAGTAATTCCTTTTTAACTGCAGAATTCAATTGAAAGAAAGTCTGGAAGGTAAAGAGTTTGTAACTAGGTGGATTAGTGGTAATATGTTTTACAGTAAGAAATGGAGAAACGTTTGACCATTTTTCACGGCTGTACATTCAGTGGATAAACCATCCATACTGCAGAGAGTAAAGCAGCTTTTGTTTTGCCTGTAACAGTGTGAAGTTTAAGATCACTACCTCTGTGTGACCGAGACGTGTATATATTGAGATAAAATCTTAGACTGCCATAAGCACGTGAATTTTGGCTTCAGGTATGACTCTGGCATGTTACAGACCTGATGGCCTCTTTTGCAGGCAAGCCACCAATGCAAATCCCCTCGACAAGATTCTTCATGGCAGTGTTGGCTATCTCACCCCCAGGAGTGGAGGTATCTTTGATTAACAATTAAAAAAGAAAAGAATAAAAATTACTTTTTTCAGGATCCCCTTAATGGACGTTAGTTTTACATTAACTGATGGCAGTAACGGAAAATGCTAATCAAACTAAAAGAGGGACGAGGTGGTTGAGTATTTGTAAGTCCCACATGATCTAGAAAGCCAGCTTTTCTTTACAAAGCCACACACAGTACTTTCATGGCAGATGGCCATGTCTGTGTCTTTGACAGCAGAGAACTCTTTCAGGGTGCACTAGCAGCTCTTCACTGTGTGTGCTGTGTTACAGTGCAAATACTACGTGGTTACAGGGGTTAGTAATGATTGGTTTAACTTGTATCGTCAGGGTGCCTGTTCAAAAGCTTCTCTCCCACAGGTCTTCTGATGAATCTCAAGTATTATGTCTCGCCCTATGATTTATTTGAAGATGGCACTGGAGCCGCCGTTATTTTGCATGAGAGCAATGGTAGGTCAGCTTCAGAAGCTACTGTGGAGTACTACTGCTTGAAGGGGAGCAGAAAGCAGAATTCCAACAGTCTAGCTCCCCTTTGCTGTCACTCTGTAATACAGGAAAATCATAGGTTGACTTATGGACACAGGTTTAATAAGCTCACGTGTAAACGCTGGCTCAGCTGACCATCTTCTTGAACGCTGTGGCTGTTCTGGAGTTTGAACTGGAGTGCTACCAAGGGTGATGCGGTGACAGTCTGCAGACAGAGCCTTTTCCCTTAGTGTGAATTTCATTGCTAACATGGGATTTATTTTGTTGTGGGAATCCTTGTCTCTGCCATCTTAGTGGAAGATTATTTTTTATGCATGAACATGGACATCTGTGTCTCACTAAAATGACAAAACGAAGTACCAATTAAAATTGAGACTGGTCTCAGGAAAGAAGAGGGTGAAATTGTCAAAAATGATTCTTTGTTTTGCTTTGTAAAAAGCGTAGTACAAACTTGCATCTGTATTTGGAATATATTTTAAGAATTATGCAATTGGCCTACCTTGGAAGAGAAAAATAGAGCATTAGGTAGCATACCTAGTTTGGCTGTAGTCCATTTAGTGATGAAGGTGAACACTGAAGACCGTGCCTTGTGGAGGAAGTAAGATATTTCCACGATAGTGGTGTTTAATTCATAAAGCTTGCATTGTTTTTTTTCATGAGCTTATGTTGTCGGTATTTTTTTCTTGCCTTCTCTTGCAGTTCCTCGGTCTTTGGGTATGAATGTGTCAGTAACAGTTGAGGGAACCATGGCTATGTACAAACTTCCAATTGCACCACTGATTATGGGCTCTCATCCAGTTGACAGCAAAGGGTAAGTGAAGGACATGTCTGCCAGGCCTTTCTCAGCGGCCTTGTTTAGATGCAAACTCAACATTCAGTCCTCTGTTCAAGTCAGAGTGGGGAGATGATGTCATAGCATTATATAAAGCACTTATGTGCTGTCTTTAAACCAAGAAATACGTATTTCAGGCATGTGACATGCTTTTGAGGGCTGTCTTAATTTTTAAGAAGGTATAACAATCTGCTTGTATTTGAGCAAACAGTAAATTGTATGTCTGGCTCTCATAGCAGAAGCCAGAGTCATGCCCTGCATTTAATAAGATCTGGTATTACCTCAATATTTCAGAACTCCGTCTTTCTCGTCAATCACCAGTGCCAACAGTGTGGACTTACCAGCTTGTTTCTTCCTGAAATTCCCACGTCCCATTCCAGTGTCTCGAGCTTTCATTCAGAAACTTCAGGGCTGCACAGGTGGGTTGCAGATCTGTCAGACTAGGTTTTTATTAAAAAACAGCCGCTAATTTTTAAAGCGTGCCAGAAAAGTTGCTCAAGGTTTTGTGCTATTTTCAGTAAAACCTGGATGAGTTTCTTCCACTAGATGGTAATGCCTTCTCTGGCCCACCATCTCTCCCAGGTGCTATGATTCTGTGCCATCTTGTTCCCTCAGGTATTCCATTGTTCGACACACCACCCACATTTATACCGTTGTATGAGTTGATCACACAGTTTGAATTATCCAAGGAGGCTGATCCTCTACCTTTAAACCACAATATGCGCTTCTATGCAGTAAGTATGTTACGACCAGAGCAGTTTGGGGTTTTTCATGTTTCAGGTATCTTTCAGGTGGGATAAAGGAAATTGGTACAATATTTATTCATAGGCAAAAACTATGCTATCCAAGCATTAGAATTCAGATACCGACAAAACCACAGTAATTAGGAAAATTAGGTAATGAAAAATCCATTGCTATCGAAGTGCAGCTGCAGGAATGACAGCAGAGGTATGGGACTGAGCCTTCCCAGGTTCTGTCCCTTCATCTTGTTCAGACTGTAATGTGTGGCTGATTGAATCGCAGCACTTTGGGAGAAATCCTAGTTCTTAAATTTGTCAATGAGGGATCTTGATAACTTCAGAGGATTCCTCTTTTCCTCAGAAGGGATGCCGTACTGTATGAAACTGTTTTAGTGGGGACAGTGAATACTGTTCAGCAGTACTACTTCTGAGGAGCTGAAATCATGTTTTTCTTGTTCAGATTGGAAGGAAAGTGTCTTCATTGTTTGTCATTTTCAGCCAGAAAGGTGGCTTGGCATCACTTGGATCTGGGGCCTGCGCTTTCCTTCCTAGATGTCTGTTGTTGCTTTGTACTCAGCAGTAATTGGAGTAAAGCAGAAATTGTTTGTCAGGCTCTTCCAGGACAGCAGCACTGTTACTTTCTGAACAAAGATGCCCCTCTCCCGGATGGAAGAAGCCTTCAAGGAACTCTGATTAGTAAAATCGCCTTCCAGCACCCTGGACGGGTTCCTCTCATCCTCAATTTGATCAGACATCAGGTGGCATACAACACACTGATTGGCAGCTGTGTCAAGCGAACCGTTTTAAAAGAAGGTGGGTACCGCATCAAGTGGAATATAATGTGTGGATAATAAGCAGCCTTGGGTAATTTTTCCACGTGTAGGAATAAGAAATGAGGCCTATACCCCTTCCCGTCTATATGGGGGTATTGAGCTGGTGCCTCTGGTTCGTCTCCTGTGTTCCCTAATGTAACAGTTCCCATGTCTTTCAGATTCTCCTGGGATCCTGCAGTTTGAAGTGTGTCCTCTTTCTGACTCCTGTTTTAGCGTATCCTTTCAGCATCCTGTGAATGACTCCCTGGTGTGTGGTAAGTGGATTCGGTAAAAGCATGAGAGTGTTTATGGGAAGGATGGCAGGGTTTTCTTCTACTGTAACCAGGATTTTGATCTCTTCCAAATGCCTTCTGTCTTTTAGTGGTAATGGATGTGCAAGACTCTACTCATGTGAACTGTAAGCTGTACAAAGGGCTGTCCGATGCTCTTATCTGTACAGATGATTTCATTGCCAAAGTTGTTCAAAGGTAAGCTGGATTTTTTTGTGCCACCATGCACTCCAAATCATAGAGATGAACTCTGTGTCTGTCTCGTATTTATCCTAGCGGTTTTGGAGCCATTCTGTCTGTGGGTGAGTTTTGTTAGTGGTTGTTTGGAAGAGAGGAAAGCTTGGAGTCCATTGAAAATTCCATGCCAGATGCTGAACCATAGCTACTTATTTTTGGGTGCATGTCCGAGGTGCCTACCTATTTATGCCTTCTCCTGTAGCTGGTTGCTTTCAAAGTCTTGTAAAACATGGAAGGGCTTCCCTGGAGTTTGTCATTTACACAGGCCTTTTGTCAAGGTTCCTCCACCCCAGCCACCATTCAGAACACAGTTAATGGTGTGTGACACAGACGTCTTCAGTGAGAATAGCTATTTTTTCTTTCAAAACATTACAAGCTTGTTGTCCTTGAGTAGAATGTGGTGTTATCATTGATTTTTACAGGGTCGCAGGAAATTAGGTTTGCCAAGCTTAGACAAAGGGATTTCCTGGCAGAATCAGAGTAAGAACCCAGACTGCATCCTGTGCTTTATCTACAAGTTCATGATCTGTCAGCTATTAGTTATTTGAGTTAATTGATGGATTAATTCTCGCTTTGTGATTGCAAAGCAATGCATAAAGGCACAGCTGTCTCATGGCTAGATAAGCATGATGGGATAAGTGTAAATACAAGCAGAACAGCAGGGCATTTACAGTGCCTGGACCTGTTGCTCTCTTGTGCCCAAGAGCCTTACCATTTGCTTTATATTGTTAAAACGTCTTCAGTGAATGTTGCTGTAGGGCAGCAAAATGCATGCTAAACCCTTTGTCTTGCGTCTTGCAGGTGTATGTCCATTCCTGTCACCATGAGAGCAATTCGTAGAAAAGCAGAAACGATTCAAGCAGACACACCAGCCTTGTCCCTCATTGCAGAGACAGTAGAAGATATGGTGAAGAAAAATCTTCCCCCAGCCAGCAGCCCAGGGTATGGCATGACCACAGGCAGCAACCCAATGAGTGGTACCACTACCCCAACAAACACTTTTCCTGGGGGGCCCATCACTACTTTGTTTAACATGAGCATAAGCATGAAAGAGAGGCATGACTCGGTGGGCCATGGGGAGGACTTCAGCAAAGTGTCTCAGAACCCTATTCTCACTAGTTTGTTGCAGATCACAGGGAATGTGGGGTCTACCATTGGCTCAAGTCCAACCCCTCCCCATCACACACCACCACCAGTATCCTCACCAGCAAGCAACACCAAGAACCACCCCATGCTCATGAACCTTCTTAAAGAGAATCCCCCTCAGGATTTCTCCACTCTGTATGGGAGCAGCCCTCTCGAAAGGCAGAACTCTTCCTCTGGCTCCCCCAGAATGGAAATGGGCCCTGGGGGGAATAAGCAAAAGAAAAAAAAATCCCGCATGCCGGCCGACAAGCCCAAGCATCAGACTGAGGATGATTTCCAGAGGGAGCTCTTTTCAATGGATGTTGACTCCCAGAATCCCATTTTTGATGTCAACATGACTGCAGATACCCTGGACACCCCCCATATTACTCCAGCACCCAGCCAATGCAGCACTCCTCCTACTACATACCCACAGCCTATACCTCACTCGCAGCCCAGTATTCAGAGAATGGTTCGACTTTCTAGTTCGGACAGCATTGGAGCCGATGTTACTGATATCCTTTCGGATATAGCAGAGGAGGCTTCCAAGCTACCCACCACTAATGAGGACTGTCCACCCATTGGTACTCCAGTAAGAGACTCTTCTAGTTCAGGACATTCACAAAGTGCCCTCTTTGACCCAGATGTTTTTCAGACGAACAATAGTGAGAACCCATACACAGATCCAGCAGACCTGATAGCAGACGCTGCTGTGAGCCCCAACAGCGATTCTTCAAACCATTTTTTTCCAGATGGAGTAGATTTCAATCCTGACTTGCTGAACAGTCAGAGCCAAAGTGGCTTCGGGGAGGAGTACTTTGATGAGAGTAGTCAGAGTGGAGACACTGATGATTTCAAGGGTTACGCATCCCAGGCTCTAACTACCTTGGGGGTGCAAGTCTTGGGGGCTGATGGGGGGGAAAATAAATTTAAGGGGAGCAATCAGTCCGATACGGTAGATTTTAGTATTATTGCAGCTGCAAGCAAAGCACTGGGGTCCTCTGACCTCATGGAGCACCACAGTGGAGGTCAGAGCCCTTTGCTGAACACGGGGGATTTAGGAAAAGAAAAGTCTCAGAAACGGGTAAAGGAAGGTAATGGTGCTGGAAGTAACATGGCAGGTCCCGGGATAGACGGGAAGCCGGGGAAGCGCAGCCGGACGCCATCCAGTGATGGTAAAAGTAAAGAGAAACTTCCAAAGCGGAAAAAGCAGGAGACAGATGGGAAATCTCCCTCTCACAGTTCATCAAACAGGCCTTTCACGCCACCAGCAAGCACAGGTGGGTCCAAATCTCCTGGGAGTTCAGGCAGATCTCAGACTCCTCCTGGTGTAGCTACTCCTCCTATTCCAAAAATAACCATTCAGATCCCAAAAGGAACAGTGACTGTTGGCAAACCGTCTTCACATGGGCAGTATACGAGTAGTGGCTCTGTCACCTCCTCCAGCAGCAAAAGCCATCATAGCCATTCTTCCTCTTCCTCCTCTTCTTCCTCCTCTTCAACCTCAGGCAAAATTAAAAGCAGCAAATCAGAAGGGTCTTCTGGCTCAAAGATGAGCAGCAGCCTCTACTCAAGCCAAGGTGGCTCAAGTTCAGGTCAGTCCAAAAGCTCATCTCAGTCGGTGGGAAAGCCTGGATCCTCCCCCATCACCAAACACGGCCTCAGCAGCGGTTCTGGAAGTACCAAGATGAAACCTCAAGGAAAGCCATCATCACTTATGAACCCTTCCATGAGTAAACCAAACATCTCTCCATCTCATTCTAGACCCTCAGGAGGCTCTGACAAGCTTGCTTCTCCCATGAAACCTGTCCCAGGTACTCCCCCATCGTCTAAAGCAAAGTCACCTATCAGTTCAGGTTCCGGAGGCTCCCATATGTCTGGGACCGGATCAAGCTCAAGTATGAAATCGTCTTCAGGAATGGGGTCCTCTGGGTCTATGTCGCAGAAACCACCTCCTTCATCAAATTCTTCAACAGCATCTTCATCTTCCTTTTCGTCTAGTGGGTCTTCCATGTCTTCATCTCAAAACCAGCATGGAAGTTCCAAAGGCAAATCTCCAAGCAGAAACAAGAAGCCATCTCTGACTGCAGTCATAGACAAACTTAAACATGGGGTTGTCACTAGCGGGCCTGGTGGAGATGACCCAATGGATGGACAAATGGGGCCAAGTTCCAATTCCTCAAGCCATACTATGTCCTCCAAACACAATATGTCTGGAGGTGAGTTCCAGGGCAAACGTGAGAAGAGTGACAAAGAGAAATCTAAAGTCTCTGTTTCTGGAGGGTCTGTTGACTCTTCCAAGAAGACTTCAGATTCCAAAAACGTTGGAAGCACTGGAGTGGCCAAAATTATCATCAGCAAACACGATGGTGGTTCCCCTAGCATTAAAGCCAAAGTAACTTTGCAGAAACCTGGGGAAGGAGGTGGGGATAGCTTAAGGCCTCAGATGGCTTCTTCCAAAAGCTATGGGTCTCCTCTAATCAGTGGATCTACTCCAAAACACGAACGCTGCTCTCCCAGCCACAGTAAGTCACCAGCATACACTCCCCAAAACATAGACAGTGAGAGTGAGTCAGGCTCTTCCATAGCAGAGAAGTCCTATCAGAACAGCCCCAGCTCTGATGATGGCATTAGGCCTTTGCCTGAATATAGCTCAGAAAAACACAAGAAGCACAAAAAAGATAAGAAAAAAGTGAAAGACAAGGACCGGGACAGAGATCGGGATCGAGATAAAGACAGAGACAAGAAGAAGTCTCACAGCATGAAGCCAGAGAGCTGGTCTAAGTCCCCAATTTCAGCTGACCAGTCTCTCTCCATGACAAGCAGTGCTATCCTCTCGGCTGAGCGACCATCCCGGGCTAGCCCTGAGTTTTTGATCGGGGAAGAAGATGATGATCTCATGGATGTTGCTCTAATTGGCAATTAATTTTCTTAGTGTCTTTAAAAGATGAGCTGTATGCAGGACCTAGGGGTTCTAGAGACTGAAAGAAAGGAACGACTCGGTGCAAGCCAGCCACGCTGATTTTTACAGGGTGTGTTTGAAGAGGAGAAAAAGTATTTCCAAGGATCTCCAAAGTCTGAACAGGAAGCGCGAGTGCCAGCAGCTCATTCGGCAAGCCAGGTGCCTGACTGTGGCCTTCATCCTGCAGACACTTACACTCATCCTTAATTTATAAGTATTAATGGCCCCATTAGAGTTAATGGGTGTAAAGCTAAGTGTGTGTGTAGGTGTGGGAGCAGACCCCAAACTGGTGCAGACAGAAACATAGGCTATTCTGGGAGAGTCCGAGTTCCCCTGCCCCTCTTCCCATTTGGAATAAGTTGCTTTGTTTATAGGAAGTTTTAGACTAATTATTTTAGGGCATGTTTTAGGGTTGGGTTTTACTTTTTTTAAAAGGGTGATTGGAAGGAAAAAAAAAAAGGTTTTTAATTTATTTTATTTTTTGTGTCATTTCTTCATTCAATGCCTGATTCAGTGTGGTGCTGAGGAACTTCACCTTCCTCTGATAGGAGCTGCTCTGCAGAATCGGGCACTGTGTTCAGACAGATTGCAGCATTTTATTCCAGGTCACAGTGATGAAGGATCGCTGTCTTATGTTTGGCTTCCCTTTCGTTTTAGCTATTTATTTATGTCCGTATCGGAATGCCTTGTGCTGCTTCTTTTCATGCAATCTCTGTTTTAATTGTATGATGCAGAGCCCAGAGGGACTTGGGAATTTGGGTGGAGCCCATGGATTTGAGCAGCTCTGCACCCATGCTTTGATGAAGTTGGTGAAATTCTGGCATGCGTTGGAGCAAATCTAAATTGAAAAGGGACTCCCCTGTCTTCATCTGAGCATTGCTTCCTTGTAAGCCTAGGAAACAGAGCTTCCCCATCTGTAAAGCGATGGACTGTAAGCCGCACACGTCCCAGTCTGGCGAACACTTTCGAGCCAGGCTTCATTTATCCACTACGAATACTTCCATTAATGTCGACAGCACAGCTAGCGTGCAGTCACGGCTAAAAAATGGGCCTTGTTTTCTCAATCTGTTTCTGTTTCTGAGCCCTTTAGGGTTTCATTTTGGTTTTTGCTTTTTTCCTTTTAACTTGCAGCGCATTTCCCAGATAGTAATTCTGATAATGCACACAAGCATTGCCTTCTCTCTCTGGGAGGTGTTAGCCTGGCAGTGTGAGTCAGCCGTGTCCTGGTGTAGCGCTGGCACTGCTGGAGAAACGGCCCCTAACTGGTTCATCTGGGATAAGAGTTGCAGCAGCAGCAGTGATTTCCTTAAAAGATGGATTTTCCCCTTTTGGCTGGAATTAAGAGCATGACTCAGGCATCCTCTATGGTCTTATCTTGTGGTCCCTGAAAGGAAAAGAGACTCAGGAGAGCGTTTTATTTTTAAAAGCAGTTAAATCTGATTCACTGAAGAGGAAATCAAGGGTTCTACGAATGCATCTCCCTTTGAATTATGTACTGAGCAGAGTCCTGCTCCCATTGGATTTTGCTATTGATTCCTGGAGGCTGGGATTTTCCCCGTGGGAATGAGATTATACTTTGTGTTTGGGGATGCAGTCAGAAAAGATGCCGAGGATTTAAGTTTCTTTTAACTGCAGAGATTTCCAGACCTGCTTACGGTCTGACCCCAGTGATACCCCAGGAAAGCTTGTTTCTTTTCCGGCTCATTCAAAGCCGTAGCAAGGCCGGTGACTTTCAGTAAGGTGGCAACTCTTCAGTTAATCGTAGGGATTTTTCAGCTCCTCCTCCTGCCTTCAGCTTATGCCAGGGCTCCTGCAGAATGCGGGAGCCGTGAATTTCTCCAAAGCCCCATGCCCAGGCTCTGGAGAACTCTCCCTTCGTGTGTTTTCCATCATTCATCCCTTGATCCTTGTGGTCTGCATACCGTAGCTTCCCCCTCACCGGTGCTCCCTTCTTCATGTGCTGAGACGATAGGAAAATAGCGAGTAAAGTCTAAACCTGGAGCAAATGACGTTATCTTACGCAGCATCGGAATCGTATGACTGTGGGGTGTCTGTGAAGAGGATGTAAGAAATACACCACCAGAGGAATTTCTCTTGAGACCCTGCTACAGCGGCCGCATCTCGGGAATGACGCCTGTTCAGGCTCCAGCAGGTTGTCATCTGTTTTCATGCTGCCCCTCTCATTTTGGGGTGTGTTTGGTTTTTTTTAAGTTGTTTTCTTTCACAAAAGCCCTTTGATCCCTTCTGGCTTGTCTGGAGGCCTAAACAGCCTTCAAAAAGAAGCGGTCTTCAAGTTGAATGAGGGCCAGGGATTTCACGGGACGGTTTGCTGGACTTGTTATTAATCAGAGTCATGTGTTACCGATGTGAAACACAGGAAAAGTTGGAAGGAAATACTGTTCAGTTTCATAATTAACAGAAAGATGCATTTTAAAGGAAAGAGCTGCGCGCGTTTCCTTCTCCGCTCACCCAAGACCAAAGTTCAATATCCTAAATTTCTCCGGTGGAAGATGGGCATCGCCATCGCCTGCAGAAATGGAGGGAACGGAGTCTGGGACCGCGGGATCGGCAGTTTAAAGCTTTTTGCCCCATTTCGGTGCGCTGTCCCCTTCCCTTTGGTGTGACGTAAATCACGTGAGAGAGAGCAGAGCCGGGCACCGGCAGCACGACGCCGTGATGAGGTACACGACTACACAGACGTTTGACCTGTAAACGCTTGGTCTCTGACAAAGGTTTTATTTTTTAAATATTTTTGCTTACTCTCGACAATTATTTTACGTCTTTCAGTATTGGAAAGATAAAGGTGTAAAGAAAATAAAAGCCAAACCTTTTAATCTCAGGTGGTGAAGTGTACGTGGAGATGAAAAGAAAAATGTTTTTTTCCGAACTGGTCGTGACGTAAGTACCCGTCTGGGGAGCGGCTGCGCTGGTCGGGGCCGCGGCGCGCGCCTTCAGCTCTCGGGAGGTGCTGCCGGGATCGGGCTTGTTGACGCGCAAACGAGTCGCTCCGGCGTGACGAGGGTTCGCCCCCGGCACCGGGACGCTCAATTTTCCCGCGGGAATTACATCACCGCTACGTCACGCCAGTCCGGC
>NW_010552243.1:0-5237 GCF_000687285.1 Phaethon lepturus
CTGGGGGCAGCACGGCCGGTGTCCGGGGGACAGGGTGGCAGCACGGAGGAGCCGCGCTTCGTGTTGGTGAGCACTTTCACCCCCAGCCCGCGGACCGCACGCTGCGACAGCCCATCGCTGCGGGTGTGACGCGGGGAGTAACGGAGCAAAGCGGACGCTGCCATTCTGCAAATAATTGGCCAGCACATCTAAGTCCCACCAATACTTGCTTTTTGCTGGCAACAGACCTCTCTGCTGATGGCATACGGGCCTCACGGCGCAGCCCCGTGCTCTGAAGGGACACGTTGAACAGCATTATCCCACTTCAGTTTATTTTACCAAAGACAATTCCCATTTTATTCTGCCTCTTTTTCTGGAGCCACTTTGTAAAAGCGGAGAAGACGAGAGAGCTTAAAGTAGAGGCGGAAATGCAGAAAGTGCTGAATAAAGGCAGCGGCATAAATCCAAGGGGAAATGGATTTAACGGTCGGATCAGCTGCCTGAATGCTCTACCGTGCCCAAAGCACAGGGCAGGAATAAGGACGCATTGGACCATGACTTCAGTGGAGAATTGGCCAAAACCCACTAGATTTAACAGATTACAGCAGAATAACCTCAATAATGATTTATTTCTTTGGAGCTGGATTTCACGCATCTGGTTTAAGCCTAACCACACAAACTGGCGAAGAGCTAATCTGGCCTGCATAAGCAAGTCTGAGGGAATGTAAAACCCTGTTAACGGGTTGTCCTTCACAGACATTAAGGTATACAGAAGTGCAAACTTATAACAACCTTTTCCTAACCTCAGGCCTTACACATTTGTTTTCCTCCCAGCCTCCCTTTTAAATCAAAACGGCTGAGAGCTGGAGAACAGCCCAGAGGTGCAGTTGTCAGGGCTGCCTGCAAGCTATGGAGACGAACAGAAAGTTTCAAAGAATAAAAGTTTGGTGAAAACCAGAAATGAAAACGTATGAAGCTTTTCTTTCCCTCTGTTTCAAAGAAATCATGTGTTTTCAAGAATGTAACATGGGTATTTGTGAGCCCAAATACCTACGGATAAGAAGAAAAGCATTGAAAAGTCTCCAGAAACACGGGCAGATAATTGAGAGCCCCAAGCTCTGACAGCCCTTATCCTTCCTTCCCTTGTCCCAGTAAGTTTTATTCCAAAAGGAGAGAAGAAAACTGCATGAAAGGCAAGAAGTGAAGTCAACAAAGACTCAGCAAAGAATTCAAATGGTGTGACCAATGCGGCATTCAGAATAATAAATGTTGCCCTCCACTTATCAACTGCACTTTTTATTATTATTATTTTTTAAGACTGGCTGCAGACTCTTTATTCAGTTACTCGGACCTATTGATGTCTCTTGTGCCGAATCAATACACTTTCCTAGAGAACATGGAGTAAAAATCCATACTCCTGCTCAGCAGTAAAATCACACAGGCTTGGTGTTCGGGTGCCCGAGTAATCGCTCGGTGGGTAGGGTATTAAAACTGTCCAGTGTGGATGCTTGGGTCATAAAATAACCCATTTCCTGCGTCGATCTGCGCTTACCCCCTCTTGGCCACTGACCTGGAACGCCGCTTGCAGAGTGCGAAGCGAGTTACCAGGCGAGCTCCCAAAGGCTCGGGTCCTACTCGGCACAGTTCGTGCTAGCAAAGTCACACTGGCCCGAAGACGCGACCTCAGGAGAAATCAGGGCTCACACGTTAAGAACTGTTACAAAGGTCACCCTTGAGCACAGGCACTGGGGAACGGCTTGCACCAGCGGCAGCCCCGTTCCTCCTGCACGCCTGGGGCTGAGGAGGTGCCACCTCTTCGCTGACAACGGGCCACCGAGGAGGGGGAGAGGCAAAGAGCAGCTTCGGAAGCACGCAGGGAGAGACGGCCACGGAGGATGTATGTCGCGCTTCTGCAGCGGTGGGTCCGGGTGAGAGAACGGCGCGGACCGTCGCCCCAAGCGCAGAGCCCAGGGGATCTGCTCACGCTTCGGCGGCGGCGGCGGCTGCGCTGCAGCCGGGCAATCCCCAGCACCCTCCTCACTCCAGTGGCTGCTAGCAGAACCCAGGGCACACGTGGAAATAATTAAAACCTTGCAGTATATCATCAAATAACCTATTCACGAAGACAGCTCTATTTATCAAGGCAGCGCGGAGCGTTTTCGGCAGGGCTGTCGCCACCAGAGAGGGCATTAGCATCGCCAACGCCGGCCCGGTTAGCGTGCCGCAAGTTATTTGTTTTCTGCTAGCTCAGGCAGATGATGACAGCATTTATCACGTTCGGTACCCTTGCTCTGTGCCTAGCTGCAGGGCATGGGGCTAATTTAAATCAACAACCGAAAACTAGATGGAGAAAAAGCGATTTTCTCCATCAACATTTATTGACAGCAGACCTCAGTTCTGGACCTGCTGGAAACTGCAGCAAAAGCCAGTACTCCTTCACATCAGCTGCTGGGCGAGCGGCCATGTAATTGTACCACCACCGTATAATTCTAATTCCTTCTCATGGGGGAGGAAGCAGGGAAATGCTTTTTGCTGTGACTCCTTCTCTCCCTACCCTGAGTCTAGCAGATCGTGGAAGAGAGAAAATCGGCTTCCTTGGAAACTTGCTGAGAAAAATACCCTGCAGCCATTTGCACAAGGATTTGCAGGCAACAGTATGCAGCCAGTGCTCCCGTTATTGCATTAGTGGATTATCTTTATATCGCTCAAGGGTTTAACCCTCCTGGACAGCCACAGGCTGAGTGCTGCTTACAGGCTTCTGACCCGTGTTATCGGCTTCCTCAAAGCACCTAAGCCGCAACTGGTTGAGTTTTGAGCCGTTGTTGGAAGTGACAAGTCAGCGCTTGTGAGCCCTTTCAAAATATTTTGTACTCATCTCAGCAACAGCAATAACAAGTCATCTGAATTTCGGTCCTGGAACCCACAAGCACCAGTACGGAACAAGGTCGTAGAACGCCGTCCAAAGCCGCGCTCCCTCGAGCGAACGAGGAATGCAGATCCGTGGTGATGCTCAGCTCAGTGTGCCTCTGCCTTTCTGCTCAGGCCTAAGGCTGGGTTTTGTTGTTGGTTGGGGGTGGGGGGAGCTTGGTTGGGGGTTTTTTGTTTGATTTTGTGTTTTTTTTCTTTTTTTAAGGAACGAAAAAAAGAGAATCTGAAGAGTTGTACGATGTTTGCAGAGTACAAACAGAAACCCCTTTGAGACAGCTAGTGTCTAAGAAACAAAACAAGAACGCAATCAAATTTTGGCCTATCCCTATTTTTTCTACTTTAGAACAGAATTATAGATGGACTTTTTTTCTATTTGAACTTCTCCCTTGAATCAAACTGCCCTGTCTTTTCCCCATAATTCCTCGAGGCCGGCCTCTTCACTTCAATATCTGCTTATTCAAAAACTGGCCAGGCAGCCTCGAAACGACTTTGCTCCAGGAAAAACAACCGAGAGCGTTTGATGTCGGTCTTGTTTGGATGCTCTTGCTCACCTGGCGAGCAGATCCTGACTCCTCTTTGAAGAGGCAGACACCAGGCTGGCACGCTGGGAAGCTCCGCTCCAGCACGCAGTTTCATTAATCAAAGAGAGTTTATTAAACCATGAATAAGAAGCTGGATGATTAGAAACTTATTGAACCTGCCCCTGCGAAATGATTGCCCTTGCACGTCAGCAGGATGAGCCGGAGCCTTCGTGCACCGAGTTTCCCTGTTTTATCAAGAAGGATAAAGAAACAGAACCTCTCACTAGAGACAAACCATTTATAAGGTTTTTTGTTTTTCTTGCAGCTCCGAACTACTTTTTAATTGGTTTGAGTTGATGCAAGGCATTTTAAAATTTTTTTATATAGCCAAATAGTTAGGAAAAAATACTTTAGGTGGAATAAAATGTTCCCTTCGGTGCAAAGGTTTTTCTTTCCCAACTGCTTGGTTTTCAAACACACAGAGAGATTAGAGTTATTTGTGCTATATTGCCAAACATACTGTTTCAAGTGGATACATTTATGACTGATTTTTGAGATCAGATTTATTATAGAGTTAAAAACAATTTACGTTAAAATGAAAAGGGAGCTCATTCACCCCATTTTACGATCATTGTAATAACAGCCTATTCTGGATCACTTGATCACTTCTTGGTTTATATTCAGTACAAGCACATTTTAATGAGTCTATTGCTGTGGATTTGAGTGACTACACTGAAAGATGCTGCTAAACCGCATCTTCCTCTCTTCGGCTTTACTATGTTGGGTTTTTCTTTCTGTGGCTTTTCTTTAGCTTTCATACTGCATTTAGATGTGTGAACCCACCCGACAGCGCTTGAGGAAGCAAAGAGCCCTCTCGCCGCGTCTGGCAGGAGGCTTGCGTTTCGGCACCAAACCCCAGCATTATCCTTCCCTCCCCGCCCAGCGAACTCGCTGCGGTGGTTTCCTAAGGAGCATGTCAATAACTGATCTGAAAAGCATTTATGCCTATCTCAGCCACGTTTTCCCTGCCACATTTACTCCAACATACGTCTGCAACCTACAGGCGCAACACGAACAGATCAGCCCTCCACGTGACTGCACTTGGGAGCTAAAAACAACCCGCCGAAGCGCACACATTAAGTCCTGGATGCAAAAGTGTCTGTTTGTACTGCTGATAAAATGTGTGTTGTAATATCTGTGGCCTTGATGTCTCGTATTCACAGAATAGGGCTTTGGCAGCCAAAAATACCACCCCCCACATGCGCTTAAGTAGCAGGCATGTTAATCTGTTTAATTTTTCCTTCTCTGCTGTTTTGAAGGTCGGGTATTTACCTACAACACGTAAACAGCTTTCAGACTACAAAACAGAGAGCAGTTAAAGGTAGACAATCAGGGCTTAGAGAGAGGTGTCTCTGAGTAGTCATTCAAATCCGAGAGGAAATTGCAATTACATCGTGCTTATTACTCCGTCACGCTTGCTTTCTGCTCGTCTTCGAGCACTTGAGCACCGAGAACACAGAACCGTCTTTCGGCCCCTCCGAGTGCAAAAGCTGAGGGCTGAGCCGGCGAGGAGCTGGAGGAACGACAGTTAACTTTCTTCCCTTGCCGCTAGTAATTAATAACAGCCTCCGAGCTTGCTGACGGAGGAGAAGAAACACTGAAGTAGCAGCTGCCTTCGCTGCTGCGGACAGAAACCTGGAAGCGCTCAAGAGCTTCAGGGCTTCGCCAGCAAGATCCAGGGAGATCCCCTCCGCCGGGACTGGGAGCGGACCGGGGCACGGGCCACCTTCAGACGCAGCGCCGGCCTTC
>NW_010552244.1:0-6078 GCF_000687285.1 Phaethon lepturus
GTGAGCACTCTCAAGACGAACCGCTCCATGGATATGGATAAACAAATTGTGATGTAAAGGGTCCCACTGATGTGTACATAATGCAGCCATAAGACATGGAGTTAGAAGTTTTAGTGATCGTGTTTCAGCTCCAGTCATGCACATTGCAAGGTTTGACATCTCTGCTCCTGCTGTCTGTGTGCCAGGCTATTGGCAGGCTATGTTTTTCTCTGTCAGCCTCAAAATCTTGCTTTGTTTCAGTGTCAGTTTTGTCTGCAAAGCAGAGATTTGGATCTCAAGGGTTATGCCAGGCTGCTCAGATACAGAGGTTTTCAGTCAGGCCCATAATAAAGTGAGGAATAGCTTTCAGCCACATCATAACTTTGCCAGTGTTTCACATACTTGCACCAGAACACGGTTTCAGACCCATTATTGGTTCTATAGTTACCAGTGAGGCACAGAGGCTGATATATGTATCTTTTTTCATCTTCCTACACAGTAGAGGTGACAGATCTTCCAAACCATGTCCCAAGTACCAAGACTGTAAAATCAGGATTAGAAAGTAGTCAGTGTGACTCAGTTATTCCAGAAAGATGGAGACATGATGACTTTAGGATGAGGCCTGACAAGTTTATGTGTACAGTTACAATACACAGTTGCTACTGAAGTAGTTGCCTGGATGAAGCATCGTTGTTCTCAGATGAACCAAACTATTGCTTTTCTGCACAAGACACAAATGGTCTTTTACATAGAGGTGAAGAAAGGGGAAGGGGTATACCGTTACGTCAGTAAGGCTTTTGATAACCCTCTGTAGGAAAATGTGTTCTGAAATAAGCTACAGTAGGATTCCAGCAACCTTCTCGAACAGATTGGTTTTCAGTTGACATTTTCAAAGACCAATAATCAGTTACTTAGTATTAGGCTGGAAAGATGTATCGGAGGAGGTTACTCAGTAGCATTTCTTGATTGCCATATTGATCAATATTTTGTCTAATGACAGATCTGGGGGAAAATGCCATTGTGACTGGGTCCACAAGCACACTGGAAGACAGAGTTAGTATTCAAAAAGACCGCAATGGAATTGGTCTGAAATAAATAAGGTGCAGTTCCATAGATATGCACACAAAATATTGTATGTAGTTGGGAAGAATCAGCTATACTTACGTAAAATGTTAAAAGACTAGACCATATCCTTCTTCAAAGGAAAGGAAATAACCCAACCAGGGATCATGCTGGCTATGTAAATGGGAGTGATATGTGTGAAACTTGTGAAGGAATTTGTCCAACATCCCTCAGCTGGAATATTGAGGAACTGGTGAATATCCCTATGCTTTAGTTACAGGCATGAAGTAGATAAGAGTCCAAAGGAGAACAGTGAGAAGAGTAAACGGGTCTAGAAAACACCGTCTCTAAGGAGTGCTTTGGGAGTTTGTTTTAACATAGACAAGACAACCAAGGAAGATATTATACCTTAGCCTTAAATATGTAAGAAGTTGTGGCAAAGAAGAGGAGAATAAGCCATTTACCAGGTCCACTAGGTACTTTGCAATTGTAGGTCTTTTCCTATAATACCCCTTGTGTTTAGCATGGTCCTATCTGCCCTATAATTTAAACAAAGATGAAAGTGATGATCAGTCCTTCACATGTTTTCAGGACAGTGCCAGTGCCGTGCAGCTCTTTAGGTACCTACGCCATAAAGAAGGGCAAGGAAACTGGTGAGGGGTCTGGAGAACAAGTCTCATGGGGAGTGGCTGGGGGAACTGGGGCTGTTGTCTGGAGAAGAGGAGGCTGAGGGAAGACCTCATCACTATCTATCTACCACTACCTGAAAGGGAGTTGTGGTGGGGTGGGTGTTCAACTATTCTCCCAAGTAACTAGTGATAGGACGAGAGGAAATGGCCTCAAGTTGCGCCAGGGAAGGTTTAGACCAGACATTAGGAAAAATGTCTTTACGGAGAGAGTGGTCAAACATTGGAACAGGCTGCCCAGGGAGTTGGTGGAGTTGCCATCTCTGGAAGTGTTCAAAAAACGTGTGTACATGGCACTTCAGGACATGGTTTAGGGGGCATGGTGGCATTGGGTTAATGGTTGGACTTGATGATCTTGAAGGTCCTTTCCAACCTTAATGATTCTGTGATTCTGTGATCATTACAGACATTGACAGTAATAAAGTTGGATTTCACTATATCATTTAAATTAGCCATATTAAAGCTGTGTTGTAGGGCAAAACATCCATATTTATGCTGTATTTGACTTTCTATTAATAATTAATTCAGGTGAAATAGTTTTGTTATTAATATTGATCACTGTTCCAATTGAAAGCCCAGATGTCAAGGTTTCCTTTAGCATGCTCAGTTATATTTAATAGTCCTGTTGATGAGTGAGAGCCTAATGAAGGCTAACAGATGGTCTATTTAATATTGCTGTAGGATTTGAAACACTTGCCAAAACAGATACACAAAAGGATTTGACAGCCCTGTAGCTGAAAACCTTTAATTACAGATACTTCATCTCCTAGGGGTGTCTGTGAGGCTAACATAACAGCACAGATTTAGAATAGGTCAGCATGGTGGGGAAAGGCTTTGTGAGGCCAGACAGTGAGTGCTGGTAAAACTATTTGCCAAACATTAATAAACTGGGCTTGATGCAGGCAGTTTAGAAAGAGAAGCCTAGAGAGAGAGAGGAAAATAAGTGACGGTGGTTTCTCTGCCTCTGAGAACAGTTTACCCTTTGTCTAAAATAGCACTTTTTGAAGACTCATCATCTGCTGAGCAGGTGGATGGGGAGAAAGCATGTAGCCAAAGTGGAGCTTTAATTATACCTGAGTTATAGATGGGACTTCACTTTAAATTGATGTGAACTTCAGTCCACTTACTGCTCTTAGGGACAGCAAGTTACAAGGTAGGGGACAAAATTTTGCTGAAGTTCTAAAACTCTATCTTTGAAGGAGAGCACAGATTTATTCCAGACAAAAGAATACACATAAAACACAGAAGTCTATGGTTTCTAAAAAATCTTCTGATTTTTTAATCTGAGTTTGAGTGGAGAGAAGGAGCTTTCAGAGACTTTCGATAATTTTCCCCTGTCTCTACATGGAACAATTGCCCCCTGGTTCTCTGGCATAAATTCACACCACTTCCAAAATGAAATAAGGTATAATTAGCAGTCACATTCTGATTTGTCTGAATTGATTTCTAGGCAATTGCTTAGAAATTGAATCGATTCCTTCAGAAAGAATAGGTGTTTTTACTGCCCTTACTGTCTCTCATAGATCTGTCTGTAAGTACAGGTATCGATTCTTTCTAGGTGCCAGGAGGAGCTAATCCGTGGAGTTATTCATATATAATTCCAGGTATCTGATCAGTACTTGGTTTTTTTACAGTATTTTCTTGAAAAAAAAAGAAAATGTGCATAAACGCACAGACAGAGATGTAGGCAGATTTTGAGACTCCTTGATTATGGAAGGATGCTTTCCCCTCACCAGCCCATCCTGTGCTAGACCAAATCACAGAGACCACCCCTGCATGCAGGAAGAAATATTTTCATGGAGAAAATGGAAACAAACAAAAAACCCAAGCAGGAAGTGAGATTCCCTAAATCAACCTGCAAACCAAGTGGAGGCAACAGAATAGGGAACCTATGCAAATTTCCATGTGTACAGAAAAGTAGTGCCACCTGGCTAGTAACAAATTTTGCCAGCCCCCACAGCATTGACAGCCACAGATCTCATGCTGTAGTGTGGTGAGAAAATCTCTGAACCTTTAAAAATTTAGAAACCAGATAAACAATTGGCAAAGGTATGTGTGGAAAAGTCCCCAGGGACAATCCCTTTTTTCTCCACAGCTGGTTGGGGTTGGTCCCTTTTCCACATGTTATCCTGTCTGTTGGCAGACCATGAATTATCTCATGTAAAACCAACTGCTTCTCATTATTCCAGATAATGCTGAAGCCTGACATTTTTACTGCCTTATGCAAGAATCTGCATTTTTGGCTTCATCCAAACAGAAACTAAAAATGAATAGACACCAAACACTAGTCTAAAGGAGAGAACGTACTGGCACCTGGCCCCAGCTACACAGGCAAATGAAGCAAACCTAAAGAAACAAACTAGAATTTACTGCAATCTTGATCCAGCAACTGTTGAAGTAACTAGAAAGATTCCCATTGGATTCAATAGGCCTTAAGAGACAAACCACCTCCCTAATGGGCATTGAAGTGGAATGCAACAGCAGTGCAACATCCTAGAAAGAGATACAGTCAGGATAATAGTAACACAGGCTGCCAATTTGAGAGTAATTGGAAGAGAATCACTAATTACAAGGGCTGTGAAATTAGTGAACTCTTTCATCATTTTATGCAGTTAAACCTGATAAGCAATGGCTAGATGGTGGGGACGTTTTGAAGCTAAATATTTTTTTAATGTGGTATGCGTCTTCTTTGATGTACGCATTTTCATTAAATGTTCATCGGTTTAATTATTATTTACTTTGTACAGAACTTTGGGATTTATTAAGATGAAAGAGGCTATTGTTTGTTTATTATTTTGTGAGTGACAATGCCAGGGCTGACTCCTAAACTAGTCCATCAGTTGTAATACAAGACCTCAAGTCATTCTAATATAGACAATATCCTTGGAAAAATCAGCTTTGATGAAAATGCATATCCACAAAGGATATTCCATAATTAGAGGAGGTACAAAGCATTGAATGTGCCAGTAAAGTCAATTAAACACTAATTACTATTGGATTCAGATCTGCCTTGCATGATAAATTGTTAAAGTAAAAGTATCTTCTCCACACAGAGGTGCCAAATTCACCCCTGCTGATGTTACAGATGTTTTTTCAACTACCCCTCTGATTCTGTTTGAGATAAAAATGCAAAACTTTCCCTTGTTGTAGGCAACAGTGTGAAAAACTCATTAGCTGATATAATCTTTATAGGTAGTTTTCTTTGTATGGTTACATGACAATCCCTCACTTTCCACATTTCTAGGCTGTGCTAATGATTTCACACCCTCTTTTCTCAGGAGGCAGAAGATCTTTCTGCAATGTGCAGTTGACATACGGTTAGCGTCTAGCCCTTTGCTATCATTCAGGTGATGGAGAGCTTTGGAAACCTCCTGACTTCGTATCAATCTCAATGTGCTCCATCAGGAATTCTGCAGATGACTCTGATTCAGCTTTTTAAATGTTTCCAGGAAGTTCATCACTCATTGCCACTTTTCTCCTTACTTTTCAGTGTTAACAAGTTTCCATATGCTGTTTCCATATGCCAGGTGGCTTTCATAAAAACTCAGGCAGTAACTTCTTCAAAAGCTCAGATACTTTTGTGGTAGTTTTGTTTAAGAGCATATTCATCCAAAACATGATGACAAAGTAAAATGCATCCATTCCACTGGCTTCAATGCGCTTTGGAAGAGCCTCTAAAGGAGTCCACTTTCAAAGATTTTAAGATGGGAAGAGACCAGTACAATCTCTTAGAATAGTATCTGCTCGAGTCACTCAGTTTTTCTTCATACAGCCTCCCTTTTAAAATTATGTTTTAGATAGAATGGAAAACTTCAGCTAATGTTAGCACAAATTTCATGTTCTTCCATCTTTCAGACCTCAGCTGCTCTAAGCATGTTCATGACAATAACTTCAAACTTGCTGTCGACTTACTGAAAGTCCCTTAGACTTAAGTCAGTCTGATCAATGTGTGTCTTATAGCCCCAGCACAAAACCCGAATGGTGGCCCCATAGTGCAGATGGACAAGAGAAGATGTTTAAAGGTCTTTAGAGAGATAAAAGTCATGTGGAACTAGTTTCTTGAATCTAGTACCTCAATCCCTCCTCCTCAGTCTAGTTTCCCATTGCCATACCTGAATGAGCTCCCTTCCTCCACACAGAGACCTGACTGTCACTCTGTTTACTTTCTTTTCTCTCTTTTTCTGCAGTCTTTCTTTCATTTCCCCCTGTGTCCCTTTTCAAAGGAGACTGAGATGCTTTTTGAAGCTGGTGATTACAGACTAAGGTAGCCAAACTTACATGTTTCTCTGCACCTTCGACTGAGGGAAAACACCTTCATTTCTCCTAAGCACTTTTATTTGTGGCTGGCAGT
>NW_010552245.1:0-16717 GCF_000687285.1 Phaethon lepturus
CTCTCCTCTCCTCTCCTCTCCTCTCTTCTTGTCATATTTAAGTAATAATAATAGTTTTGTGGTTACAGAATGACATTTGCAGATCACCAGCAAAAAAGTGCTTATTGCCTTGCATGCTTCAGCATTAGAACTCCATTCTCTAACTAGATCCAGTCCTTGTTTAAATCATAGTGCTGTAGAAATGATGGTGTCAGTGTCTCAAGCTCAGAGCAGATTTGTCAGGAAGATAAAATAAAAAACCTGTAAAAACCCAAAAAGCTGCAGTGAAGAGGAACATGTCACTGATAATATGACTGTATAGTAACGCTTATGTGTATTTATAGAAAACATTAAGAATGACATAAGCCTCTGCCTGTGGAATTCTTAATGGGACTAGTAAGGTCCACTATTCCAAGATGTTTATATATTCTTAACTTGCATCTCTTGTTAGAAGTCTCTGATCTTCCTATTTAAAGTAAAAGTTTACTCTTTAAGAATAACAAAGACGGCAGAATGAAAACGAGAATTTATTTCATACTTTGCTTGCTGAGCTATGATTCACCATCATAAATGTTTGCTTTAGTTTGGGGATTCCAGATGTTTACTTCTCTCTAGTGAGAACAGCAAAACAAAGACTTGTGGAAGGAAGATTTTGTGATCTGTGAGTAGGATTGGCCACCTGTTTTTTAATTGCTATGGTTATTTGGTCACTGTTTATAATAGAGTTCAGTTTATAAAGGACTAGTAAACTTTAAATTAAATCCTGTCAAGTCCTACATGTCAGTAAAACATTCTGTCACACTTTCTACTGTTGGGTTTCTGATTGTTTACAACACATAATAGCCATGTTTGTAGTATCTACATTTCCTGGTCAGATCTTTACCCTTTATCAATAACTTCTCAGCAGAAATTTAATTTCAGATTTTAACTAACTCTAAGATTATCAGATACTAATCTAACTCTAAGATATCAGATAATCTACGATTATTATTAGAGTATCATTTCAATTCATACACTGGACTTCTGTTAATAGACATCTTTACTGAGGCATTTGGAATTATATTTTTTTAGATATTATCTTTCCTTTATTTTTCTGCTTAAGGAGAACTATTTTATACGAAGGCTTCAGAATCTTATATCATCTTTTACTCAGTAACTACCCTCCCAATAAGGTTTACCTATTCAGCTTACAATAGTTTTATTTTATTGCTGAATAGCCACACAACCAGATTCCATTAACCTTCTCATGTTTTGTAGACATGCATGTTTTTAATAAAGCCAAAGAGTTTTTATTTTGCAATCTCTGATTTTATTTAATGGACATGATTTAAAAATATGTGTTGGATACTCATTTACAATGAAGATGTCTTATAAACTGACTACAGCATAAAAAGTTCTTTACCAGGCTCAAATGATGTAATCTGTGCTATAGGTGTACATGCAAATAAAGCTCAATGGCTGAACATTAACCAAGTACAGGTCAACACTAGGAATAAAGATGCTATTTTTTTTTAATTTATTCTTATTTTCAGTGAAGTGTATCTCAAACATAATAGTACTATTTTATGGTTTCTAAGGCTAGATTTTATTTCATTTGAGTAAATATTACTGTTTGACTGCATTGTACTATACATGGCCAACCGTAGTGGTAGAAGAAAAACAACCAAAAAACATGTCTCCATAGCATTATTAACATTTCTATGTAGTTTATCAAGCTTGTAGACATCTTGTGATCCTACAGTAGGAAAAGCCTTCTTTTATAAAATAGCTTACTTGTAGGATTTATTTAATCAATTTGCCACCCAGAAAACTCCAAAGCTATCACGGTGATGGAAGCATCTTTCAATGCAGACTAAGTAGGATTCAGATATAAAAATACAACAGCTGTAAAAGAAAATTACACAATATGCCCACCCACTATTGAGGGATCCTTTAACCTCAAAGTGTTTAAAGTCTCATCCCAACCATGCAAACAGAAGTTGTAGCCAAGTCATGTGTTAAACACAAAAATGGCATTGAAGTAGTCTGCCAGGAGTCTTTTGAGACAAGTGAAATATTGTAGACTTCCAGGAAAGCAAGTACATGTATATTTTAAAATAGGGAAAGCCAAATTAAAACTTTCCATTTAGCAATGAAACACTCTCTAGAAGGCTGAGCCTGAACAAAACAAAAGAGGTGAGCATGTGGAGGTCTGTACAGACCATCCCACAGCATGTTGGAAGGACTAGTCTTTTAGCATAAGTGAAGACAAACATAAGTAAGGCTCAGGCAAACACAGCATGCTGACACCAGTTTAAGCTAGAGTGGAGGGCTGTTTATGCTTCAGATGACTAATTATCATTGATAGAAGAGTACTTAAGTAGTACAGAGGTAGCCAACTTTTAAAAACCTCACAGTAAAGCAAGAAAGTGAGCTGCAAGAATTTGTAAATAATAAATATAAGAACAGAAGTATCAAAGAGAACTCTGATGAGAAATAACAAACCACAAAACCAGTTAGAGCTACCTCTGTAGTAAGTACCAGTGTAGTATATATCACCAGTACAAGTGATACTGATGGGCTCATAACCATTTTTCCAAGAGAAAACTTGAAAAAACTGTTTAGTTTTTGGTTTGGGGTTTTTTTTAGTTACTCGTCTGCAAAACTGTACAGAAAATAACAATGGAGAGGGCACAAAAGTTGTGAGATTAATTTCAGGAAAGTACAGCTAAAAAGAAAAGACCTCTCACACTTCTTGCAGGTACTATGCAATATATCATGTTGGTAATTTTTTTTGTGTGTGTGTGTATGCGCAACTAAAATTGCTTCAATGTATTGTTAACAGACAGAGATTTGAAAAATTCATCAATGAGATTCACACCAGCCTCTCAGAGATAAAATTTTCGTATGAAGTTCTCTTGAATTTCTGAAATACATGATCAAACTTTTCACACCCAGATGACACAAAGGAACTTTTCATGTTTGCATTGCAAGTTCAATATAGTGTTGATATTCTGTGACCTATCCTTTTGATTCCTATTAAACACCTTCTGAATTATTCACAGCCACCTAATAATTCAATTGCACAGATGAAGCAGAGGCTTCCAGAAATTCAGCTGTGAGTGGGATAGGACAAATATATTTGTAAAAATAAAACCTATCAAACTTATCAGCATTTTCTGTCTCATTGCCTGCACCTGGCTGATCATTGATCCCCAAAATGGAGGAGGGAACTTCCTTTGCATCCTTCATCCCCCAATTGGAAGAATGATGGGAAAAAAGGTCCAAATAGATATGAGGTCTCTGCTTGACCTTGGATATAAAAACAATGCTCAGTGGAAAAAAATAAAATCAGAAACTATATTTTTTTGAGATAATACCCAGCATGCAGTGTAAATCATACAGGCTTTGAAATACATTTAAAAGTTCTTTTACATCCAAATCTGTGTATTTAAGTCAGAGAAATGCATCAGCACTAGCATGTGCTCTTCATAGTTATTAAATGTCCATTCTGAAAGCCATTACTTCCTAAAGACAGATTTTACTATTTTCAAATCTAGGCTTAGAAATAGAAATGAGCCTAAACCAAAACCACATAAGCAAATAAAAATTTAAAAAAAAAAAAAAAATTAAAAGGAGAAAGAGAAAGATATTTGTTTGGTAAAATGCAGTTTAATCTCTGAATTCTCTTTTGTTTGTACAATGGGACAAAAGAAATAAACTGTGTCTGAATACTTCTGATATACTTTAATTTAATGATGTGATAGAATGAAGAATGGTGGTGAGCATGAACTGAGAATTCCAGTTCTGTACAGCATTATCAGATCTGTATTTTGCAATTAATAAAAGGAATCCAACCTCTTATATCTATGTGGCTCGGGCCTTTTGTGACAAGCTATCCTTTTCATCTGGCATAGATGGTAACAGATCATGTGGATCTGAGGCTAAAGAGAGCTATTTTGATTCCTCTATACTGTGCTGGCAACTACAAAATTCAGGACAGATTTTGTCATCTTGTTAATAGATTTTATTGCAACCATTCACAGCTTCATGGCTCACCCACTGTTCTTTAGTCTATCACATCATTAATTTAAACTATATCAATCTTTATGTGAATACGGATTGACTGTATTATACTTTGTTTCTAAAAGTAAAAAGCAACCACCAGGGAAGAGTAGGCAGCGTTATTTAACTTACTAAATCATTTAATGGAGCATTTAATAAGATAAGCATTCAAAACCACTTTCCTGTTTACAAGGGAAGACTAGCTGAGTGGTCATGATTTGATTAATTTCTTTTAATTGGGAACAGATTATAAAGACTTGTAGATTCCCAGGCAAATTGACTGGCAGGTCCTTTCTTCAGGCATCATTGCAATCTGTGTAATGTTAGCTCTCTGTAAAGCATTAAAACTGTGGTTGGCAGTGCACCTTTCGGAGTTTATCACTGGCAGTTGCCTTTGGAAATGAATCCAGAGTGATACACAGCAATGGAAAAGTAGTAATTCACACTTTCATCGAACACTTATTTTATATAAATGCTATTTTAGTCATGTACAATTAAAGACATTTAAAAGCAGAATTCAGCTTTTCCTTGACAGACTTGGGCAAGTACTCAGTAAGGTATATGAGAGAATTTAGGCCATATATATAGATCAGACATGAGGTGTGTTTAGAAAAATTAGTGTGTTATTCTGCCTGGTTATAGGAAACTCATTGAGCCATGGTGAAGCATAGCTCTCTGCTAAGTGTAATTTGGCTTACAGCTCTGGAATATCATATACAGAGCTAGACAACAGGAAAAGCATCATAGAAGGAAAGAGTAAATAACTGACTGGGGGGTAGGTTCAGCTTGTTACTGTTGAAATGGAACATTTTTGTACATTGCATTGGCAAATGTGGAAAAAAGATTTTCTTTTTCATATAACAAATTTCAATGTTCCTGCAGAAGAGTTTGGAAGACATTTGTCCACTACATGCTACATGCTACCTATTGTGGAACTGTGTTAGAAAATACTAATCATCTCATAAATCATCAGGCAAACTTTAGTTTTTAGTGTCTTTGAAGCTAGTGATCATTGTTCACAATGGCAGAAAAGGAAAAGCACTGTTAAATCTTATGTATTTGTATGAGACAAAAAAAAAAGTTCATTGATATTCTGCATTATCTGTCAAACCTACTGCTTCAGAGGAAGTTTTGTGTCTGGGTGCACTCGTAAATTTGTGTCAGAAAACTGTTCATGTAGATTTTTTTACCTTAATCATGATCTGAAACTTCAGCAATAGACATAACAAGTTATTTTTAATTTCTTTTATTTGAACTGGACTATGAAGAGTTCCTTTGTATTTGCTATGTGAGATATGGGCAACCTCATCTTGATATATTGTGGTGAGAATATTTAGAACACTAGGAAGTGTAAGTGTGTATCCCTATAATATGTTACTGCCACTGCTAGTAACAGGCCACAGGCTTTGTACTGAGTTTGCAAGGCTTGAGGACTGAGGCTTGTCAGATTTTCTTGTCTGAACTTCTCTTGCCCTACTTGCAGCTTTATTTTCACTTGGTTTAGCTGTAACAGGTATTCAACAGATATTTTTAATTCTGAGCAGTGGCTATAGCTAGTTTGGGTTATATTTGCCGGTCACTGCCTACTGGGGTTAAACTATGACAATGGTACGACTATTGTTTTATAGAGGTTGTACTGACAAGTAATTATTTTGTGCAGAATGAGACATTTTCAGCTCTAACACAATGACGTCATGTAGAGACATTCAGTCCTGGCACAATAACAGAGACCTTGAGAGGCGGAGAGGCAGGATGCAGCACAAAGGAGTGCATGGCTGGGGTGAGAAGAGATGGGGGACAGGCCGGCACCCGAGTCCTAACGGCAGTAAACAACTCATCAGTGGTCAGATAAAGAAATTCAGACTTGGAGTGGGCCAAAGCTAGTTTTACGGGTAGCAAAGAGAATAAAGAAGTATGCAAAATCTGTAAAATTCAGATGTAACGTAAAGTTACAGAGCAATGCAGAATGAGGAAATATAAAAATATATTAGCAAACTTAAAAAAGTCAATCCAAGTGGATCCTAGAATGAGAAACAATAAACCACTGACAGAAACATCATCTTCCTCCCAATGAGGACTTTGGACAACTCATTATAACACCCCCCCAGCATCAGACGGAGCCATCGGCCTGGGATCCAGAGAAGAAAGGGAACGGTCAGTCCAACACCAGGAAAAGGGATAGAAACTAAAAAGTGTCTGTATAAAAATTTTATTATTATTATTATTATCATTATTATTATTACATTCATACTTTTTCATGATACAGCTACTAATTTCTAATTATCTTTTCTTTTGCTTTTTCTACAATAATTAGACTTATAGTGAGTCTTGAATAGACATTAAGATTTCAATTAAACTAACAATAAATTCTCTGCTTTATATATGAGGCGTTTGCTCTTTTCTCATAACCAAGATTCTGAGCATAACAGTAGAAATAAAATATGTTGGATGAATAAACCATGTTTTATAAATTACAGATGTTTGCCATTAACAGATTATAACACGCAAGCAAAAGAGAAACATTAATACATCAGAGGACATGACCAGCAAAGCGTTATTATGTGAAAGACTTTAAATATCCCCCAATTTATCAATATTTATTCATGAACATTACTCAACAGTCTCTCTGATATCAGAAGTCCAGCTTCAGAGAAATGCTTTTGTCCATATATACCTCTTTGCTTTGAAATCCCTGAGATTTGAAATAAATAGTTGCATGAGTGAATATATCAGTGCTGATTAAAGGTTATCTAACCTTATCCATAGGTAGCTGTTTTCTTTTGTGGATGCAATTCTAAATGTATATATTGTAACGACAGATAATTATTATTTTGTAATGTTAATTTATAGTAGGCTGATAATGATTTCATATATGTTCATGCATGTTTCTGATTTATGTAGGTATGTGTTTGTGCAACTGGATGTTGGAGAGATGGAAGAAGGAAATCCAGCTGAGCTTACACTAGCAATAGTTTACTTTTTGTTTTATAGGATGTGAATGATGAATCTCTTGTTTATACTCTGGCATATAAAATCATATATATTATACAAATCAGAGCCATTGTCTTCATTTGGAGTGTTTAATAAAGATTTACTTAAACACTTCACTTATTCTGAGAAATAATAGTGACACACATTTGTTATTGATAAGATAGGTGTCTATTACTCTAGGAAATTCCTAAAAGAAAAACAAAAATGACATGTTAGAATACTACATGTGCAATAAATCCCTTAAGGTTAGAAACCATGAGGACAGCATGATAAAACTAAAAAACTTGGCATTTAATTTTCTGGTTTTTTTGCCCTTAGTCTACAGCCTCATTATTTCCAGACAACACAAATAATTGGTTCACACTCCTTCTCTGGCAACGGCTTAGGCTTTCCAGCATGATACATTTTGAACAAATCATGATATTACACTTACAGCCACTGATTGAAGTGACTGTTTAATTAGGTGGAAACAGAGCTATCCAGCAAGAAAAACTGTATTAGGACATTTGATTCCCAGAACGACTTTTCAGCCTGCTATTACCACCAGCATGCCTTGGATTCACTAGGTGCTTGATTTTCCTTTGAAGTGACATCAGATTTTTTTCATACCAGTCAGTGAGTGTATGAAAATTAATTCAAAATAAGGTCTGATTAGCACTTTCTTTGTGAGTGCCCAGTCCATTCTGGTCAACATTTGTAAAGAGATCAGAAAGTGAAATATTTTTATTTGAATTTAATTTCATGAGTACACTTCACTGCCATAAGATCATAGTCTGTCTGTGACCTCACAATAGTTAGGCTATGATTTCATAAAATAAAAATAAAGGTCTTTTCAAAGATAAGATCTACTTCACTGAATTACAAGCTTAAGAAACACACATAGGGGAAAAAATACTTTCAAAGGAATACAGGATCATGTTCCTGTCATCTGAAATTTTCCTATGTGCATGTTTCTTCTGCAACACATAATATATAGAAAGTTGATGGCAACTATATTCCTACTTTAGATGTTAAATTTGTTGCCTAAAATTAAGTGAGAAGGGTCTAGAGAAAGCTCTCTGGATTGCTGTAAGTGTGCTGGAAGACAATTTGACAATTCAATTTGTGTAGTCTGAAACTAAGCCAGTAAGAGGAAGGACATGTTGTCTTGGAGACTTCTCTGTCTTGGATAAGACAGAAACAGGAACAGTTTTTACTTTAATGATTATATACCAATTTTTGCAAGAATTTGAAGATTAAGGTCAGTATTCTTGCCCAAGTTCTGTATAGATGTCTATATTTTACATTTACATATTTCTCTCCAAGCTCTGCTTGGCATCATGTTCACCTTTTTGCCATTACTTACACTGCTATGACATAGAACACTAACATCATACTACAAGTAAATTTGAAATTGCTTTTGAATCCTTCAGCTGCCTTTCTACTTAAGAATCAGGAGATAATGATAGATTCCTCCTCAGATAATAAAACATTTTAATGAAACACCCTAAGCAGATTGCTTATCCCATGAGTCTGTGTCTGTCTGTTGTGTCTGTGTATGTACACAAATATAGCCAGGCAGTTATAGCTATTTTACCTGGCTCTTGTAAGTCTCTCCTAGCTTTTCATTGCTTTTTTAGCTCTTTTTCTTATTTTATCTTTATAAAGATGGATCATCTGTATCTTTCTTGTACTGAGAGATAAACTTTTTGGTTACTGATCCTAACTTTGATGCAAGTAGTGGTACTTGTGTTATGAATTTGCCAATGTACAAGAAAGTAGCACCTGCCTGATAGAAACTGTGGTAAGAACCATCTGTGTTATTCTGCTGTCTATTTAGATTAGTTTCATGGAAAAATTTTGGCAGCCAGTTAGATGGCAAAATTTGTGGACGTTTGGCCAAAGGAAAAATTCAGAGAGCGCCTAGGTTTCTATAGAGTATCCAGGGTCATGACTGGCATCAGAAAACTATGTGCATCTTACAGGGAGCAATCAAGCTATGTAACAGCAAATACTAAATGCAGAATTATATATTACCCTGTGCCTTGCCACAGTTTATGCAGATATTTCAGGTACACCTCCATGTTCAGGCCTGAGCTTCCATACCTGTTCTTGGAAAGAACTAAGGTGGGTTTGCTCTTGTTTAATGGGAACAACCTAAGATACTGGTTGCTCCACTTGCCTTTTTTAAAAAATAATCTAGTAAGCAAGATTAATAAACAGCCTGGATATTGTGATGCTTGGGATTTGCAGCATCTTCAAAACTCCATATTTTGCTACAGGATGATGGTAGGAGTTGAAGGGTTTGAGGACTGCTAATATATTAGGAAATTATGCAAATAGGAGTTGAAGGGTTTGAGGAGGGGTTTTTGGAGGACTGCTAATATATTAGGAAATTATGCAAAAAAATTCAGAAACTCTATCTCCTTCATTTTTAACTTCTCTGACTCTTGGACTTGGTCACTGAGGTAACTTTGATGATATTTTCCAGATGGAGCTTGTCCCTTAGCAGTTCAAGCCAAGGCAGCCTTGAACAAAGAGATCTATGGGTGCCTAAAAAGTTTGGAGACCAACTGGTGAAGAATTTGGGAACCATCAGGGTTCAGTCCACCTCAGTGTTTTTTTTAATAGTGAAGTACTTGCCATGAGCAAGGCTGTAATAAGTTGTTTCATGGAAAAATTTCATGGAAAAAACTCATCCAATGAGTGAAGTTAAAGGCTCATAAATAGCTCAGTGGAACTGGATCAGGCCTAAACCCATATAAAATCACCAAATTTATTTTTTCTGTATAGTACCTATTTCTGGTTATTTCCTCAAGATACACTGTTCCCAAGGTTACTTTTACTTTGTTATGACCTGTCCAAACTTCTTAAAATAATACAACCCTGAGTGAGATAGCCAGCTAAGTAATTAAGACATTAAGCCAGGAAATCAAATTAAGAAGCCACAGCCATAAGGAACTCGGAGTGTTAGGACACTTGCAGACCAGACTCAACAGATGGCAACTGTCTAAATCCTTTAATTTCATTGTTCAGTGACATAATATCAAAATAAATCTCTCTCTCACACACACATACCCCTATACCAGTAAGTGTTCAAAGACACTGTTAATTCAGCCTTTCATTTACCTCTAAACCTTTATTCCAGTAATGGTTTCTGAAGAGATGTCACTAAAACCGTCTCTGAACTACTCTGTGACTACATGAACTATAACCTTCCTCTCGTACCTCCTGTCCCACATGTCAGAGCTGCTTGCTCAGCCCAAACGCATGGAGCTGGAATCCTGCTTTCACGGCACTGACACTGCAGCACGCACCACGTTTGTGTCAATTGGATTAGGAAACAGGTCTTGGAAAACAAAAATAAAATAGCCAGAAACCTTCCTGAAAAGATTGGCAGCACTGAGTCTGAGGGAATTAGGTGCTGAAGAAGGTGACATACGCACAACAGAGAGAAGGGAAAAAGAACTAGAAAGCCTATAAAATCAGAGAATAGGAACTAACATTTCATATTCTGAAATACTAATACTGTGGATCACATACCAGAGGAACCAGAAAAATATTACAGAGTGAAATCTGACTGACGCCTTCTCCAGCGTGCGCTGAGGAGCAGGTCCTCATGAACGGACCCCAGGAAGGGGGGCAGAGGGAGCCTGCTACAGAACGGAAGCAAAGAACACACGAGGCTTAGTCCTTAGACACTTCTTTGCAATGATAAAAGGAAAAGCTGCTGAGCACTTATGAAACCAATAATGAGTTAAAAAGTAGATATTAATTTTATAATACGGAAGATACTGCAGCCAGCGTGAGGAAACAACAATATAGGCCTCATTATATGGGATAAAGTTAATAAGAGCTTTGGAAGATTATGACTGCCTAGGGACTTGCGATCATGCTTTTGTTATAAGCAACCCTATCTGATAGCGTGTAATCAGGAGGTCATTTTTCTGAAGAAAAGACGAAGAAAGACAGAGTGAGCTGAAAGAAACGTTATGATATAAAAAGTAAAGAAGGCTTTCTCGCACAGCTGGAAAGGCATTTTTACAAAACCAAAAAGAAAAAGAAAACAAATTAATTTGATTCCCTGGAAAAGTAAAATAAAATGGTTAGAAATTGAAAGACACTGTGTGGAGCAACTAGGGAAGAAAATAGAGTAGTCTGATATGTACAAACTGGAAAGTAAAGAGAGGAAAAGAAAACAAGAGAAAGAGATGAGAGAGTAAGGGAGTGAGGGAGTGAAGGAAGGAAGGAAGGAAGGAAGGAAGGGAGGGAGGGAGGGAGGGAGGGAGGGAGGAAGGAAGGAAGGAAGGAAGGAAGGAAGGAAGGAAGGAAGGAAGGAAGGAAGGAAGGAAGGAAGGAAGGAAGGAAGGAAGGAAGGAAGGAAGGAAGGAAGGAAAAGAGAGAGGAAGGAAGGAAGGAAGGAAGGAAGGAAAAGAGAGAAAGCAAATGAGAGACAAAAAGAGACAAGAAAGAAAGAGAGAGAATAGAGCATGAGAGGAAGAAAGAGAGAAAAAATAAAAGAGAAATAGGAGGAAAATAGACAAAAATAGATAATTAAAAAGTATAAAATCCAGCATATGCAGAAGGAAAGAGATGATTTTTAAAGGATTTCAATAATAATAAAAAGTTTAGCAACAGAAATGGTCTGTTACTGAATGGAGATCACAGTGATCATCAGTGTTGCAGTTATCTTCTATAAATATTTCTGTTCTCTATTTGGAAAGTAGGATGATGTACTTATTAAGCAAATGTAGTGCTTTCCAGATAAAACACATTTGCAGGGAGTTAACATTTTAAAAATAAGGGATTAAACCCTTCATTGACAACACTAGGGATGTAGAAGACCTATTAGTGGCCAGGGCTAATTTACACATATATTTTGCAACATCCAGAGGCATTTAGTTGGAGGACTTTATATTAGAAATAATGTAAAAGTTAAGTCACATCTGGAAAAATGCAGGCAATCAAACTATGCTGACGCACAGGGTCACTCTAAGCAAACAACGCTGCCTGCATGTTTGCATGCTGCAATGAAGAAGCTTTGCTTAGAGAGATGGATGGTTCATTTTTGTGGTTTTTGAGTAGAAGGAGAAAGATCCCCCTTAGCCTGTGTTTTGTGGCAAGGGTTTTGTATGCGTTCAACATGACCATTCATAGTAGATTCCCTGACAGATGGTGAAAAGGCAATTACAATACTTCCAAAGCAAATTCAAATTAAAATTTGGGAATTTTAATTTAAAATGTCTTTAAATCTGTGACAAACAGGGAAAAATGGTGAAAACTTAGCAACCTTATTGGTAAAATCTGACTAGCCTGAATGGAAAATTTATTCTGTTTTGGAGATAGTCATGGCTGTGATTTTTTACTCTAGGTCTAATGCTTGTTAATACAGGCAGTGGAGAGGATTTCAGTGGCCATAATATGCAAAGGCTTGAGGAACAATAGTGTATGGACCCTTTTCCAAGCCTGGGTGATTGTCTCTTGGTTTTGATAACTAGGAAGCTGATCTGCAATAACCCTTGCAACTCTTTGATGCGTGGATTTATGACATTTTCTTTAAAACTTTTGCAGAACCATCACAGGAGATCACATGAAATGATTTAAGAACTCTCTGTCAGAGTCCAGAAAGAAGTTGTCAATGTGCTGCCACCTACAGAAACAAAAGTTTCTAATGGGGTTTCAGATGGAAAGACAGTTGGCCAAGTATTCAAAACTCTCATCAATTATCTGAAAAGACATGTAATTAATAGAAGTTCACAGATGACATGAAGTTGGCAGAATGGTGGGAAAAAGAAGACAGAATAGCTGCATCCAGAGATGTAGCTTTCCTGGCAACATCCATGCAACAAAATGCCTTGTAATCTGCTAAATACAAAGCTACACACCTAGAAAGAATGAAAGTGTCTGACATATGTTACCTGTGACTGCATCCTGGTGTCTTTAAGAGGGTATCATGGATGAAAGCATAAAATCACTGCAACATAGATGACTATTACATAAAAGCTGATCTATTCTTAATTTTTTTTTATGGAGAAATAATCAATAGGAGTGAAGAGAAAGGTATTTTCTTTCTGTACACATTGCAGGAGTAGAGCAGCAGTAGAGTGTTTTTATGTCCAACTTTTTAAAAGGTTTATAAAACATGAACAAAAATTTTGAAAATAGAAGAAAATTATTCCAGTGGCTGAGGAAATCGCTTAACTGAGAGATGTAAGTTTTCCAGAAAGAGATGACTTAATGTGACCATTACAAAAATTTGGCTTGATTAGAGTGCCTGCACACCTTCAAGGAAAGAAATACTGATCATCATTTGCCTCTTGTTATAAACTAGGAAGGTTTGAAAAACCCATACAGTTAGAAATTGAAAACAGAACTCCTTGAATTTGTTTTACAGCCTAAACAGTTCAACTGTGAGTGATTAACTACAGTTGAAAAATACTGAGAAAGAAGAAAATTTTCAATTTCTCTGTCAGACTGGATGGTTTTCTAGTTTATATATTTTAATTGAATACAGCCTACTTGATTCTGTAAATGTGTCATTAAATCAAACATACAGATCCCAAAATAGTGCTATTTGAAATTTGTATCAGAAACTGTTCTTGTGTTTTGTTGGTTTTTGTTGGTTTTTTTTCACAAGCTTCTCTAAGAATAAGGACAATGGATGGTCTACAATTTACAGTCAGTAATGATACATATTATGAAGATTCTTTAGAACTTAAACTCAGTAAATTAAGCAAATATTTCTTTCTCGGGAATATTACAGCTTTTGTCACTGACAGTATTTGGCCACAGAATTATTTCCATATTTATAATAGATATTTGACATAGCAACATTAATTGATTTTATAACCTTTTTTTTTGCTGACTTGGTTTAAATACCAATGCTTGACCTTTTCTCTGCTCTAGAATATACAAACACTTTTCACAAAAGCATTAGTGTGGTAGTCTCTGAAACCTGTAGTCCTGTTGTTCTTGTGTTCTGCATGACAATATATTACGTATTTATTTAAATGTGTCTTTTTCTCAAGCACAGCAAAATCATGTTCAGAATCAAAACCATATTCTGCTCCCTTTTATGAAATATTTCAGTAATCCATTTATTCAATAATATTTTGATGTTAGCAAATACAACATCTAAATTTAAACATCAAAGCAATGGACCAAAATGACCCTTCCTTCATTTTAAATCTTATAAGTGCAACTTCCTAAACTATTTTCTTCTCAATTACTCTCTTTTTAAAAGTTTTAGTTTTAGCACTCCCGCACTAGAAGACTGGTTAGGCTCTGCAAGAGTCTTTAACAGTATGCTATACCACCATCTTCTGGAAAGAGATGAAAACAGAGGTTTTAACTATTTAAGATCTAAAGAGGTTTTTTTATGTGTTTTCTTCATCATGATAGATATACTGATACTTTCCAAAGCCCATCGAAGATGTTTCTGAACAGTGAAAAAACAACATTAGTTTAACCTTGTATGTTTAAGAAATCCCTCCTTTAGGAGGGAGTTTTCCTTTCCTCCCTTTAAAGTGTACTTCAAATTATAATTCTTGACATTTTAAGGTTCATTAACAATTTACTTGCACAGCATGAAATCTTTCCAGATTAAGAAAACTTTCCTGTAAAGGACCCTTATTTTATCAGTTGAAATTCAGAATTTATCTCTTTTTATATTGACATTAACATCAGCCTAGAAAGCAAAGTTCATGCCGCATCCAAAGTTGCAAAAATTTCCAGTAAAAGTATCCAAGTTTGTGGGTTGGCCCGTTACAAAGATAAGAATGTTTATGAAGGTCAGTCCTGGGAGCTGAGGGGCTAGATTTTAGTGTAGCAAGCCAAAAAGGGAAACATTTTTGGATCAAATAATCCAATGTAGCGGTTGCAACTGAAACCACAACATATTTCTTTGGAAATTAGAAGTTCTGCTCTATTTTAGAAAAGAGGAAAGAGACATGAAACAGTATAGCCCTGATATTGATGCTTCTCATATTTCACATTCTATGCAATGAATATTTGAAATTTTGATCATTTGAAACAACATTCATAAAAGGCAAAAGGCCTTTTATGCTGAGGCTGAGCATCTTTCTACCTGTGATTTTGATTAGCAAAGGGAACAAACCATGGCACTTCTATATCTACTTACTCTTATAAATGCAGATTACTGAATTGTTTTTTTTTTAGAGATATTTACTGTAGGGATATGTATCCTGGAAGACAATTACAGGAGAGGTGTTGAAAGGTCACCATAGTGAACTTGGAAAAGAAATTCTTCCTTTTGAAACCACTGTGGGAACACTACTAGCACATTCTAAGATGTCTGGTGAAATTGGTCTGTTTAGGTTACCTTAAGGGAAAGCAAGACTTTAGGAAGACAGATACATGTGTAGCCTTACAAGAAACAAAGAAATAAACATTTAAAATTATGACTAGTGTCCTGTGGCAATCTGTGCTATTTCTGCTTTCAGTATTTCTTCATTTCCTCTTTGAACTTGGAAAGTGAGGCAGCTAGTGAGAAAGAGAAAAAAATGGGGGTTTTATTAATCTATAATTTTTGATTTGCACATTACATATTTTCAAAGTCCAAAGATAATACTAGAAAAAAGTAGTAATTCTTTCTGTAGGATATTAGCTTTTTTTTCCCCCTTGGCTTTGATGTATGAGGAGATAAGTAAATATGTACTTATATTCCCTTTAACTTGACATTTCAGTAGAATTTTATGCCTGTGTTCATTGGCTTAATGACTCACTAACGAATTAGAAAATTGACATGATACTTTGACTACACAGTTAGGTGGCTTTCACAAGAACATGGGAGAACACTATGTTGCAATCATGATAACAAGTCTGCAAAGGTTGCAAGTCTGCAAATGGCTGAAGAGTTAGCTCAATTATGGAAATACTTTGGAGTTTATTAATCAACATCTCTATATTTTCCTTTGAAAATGTAGGATTTGTACTTATAGAACCATAGAATCATAAAATCATTAAGGTTGGAAAAGACCTTTAAGATCATCAAGCCCAACCATCAACCCAACACCACCACGCCCACTAAACCGTGTCCCAAAGTGCCATGTCTACAAGTTTTTTTAACCCCTCCAGAGATGGTGACTCCACCACCTCCCTGGCAGCCTGTTCCAATGCTTGACCACTCTCTCCATAAAGGAATTTTCCCTAATACCCAACCTAAACCTGCCCTGGCGCAACTTGAGGCCATTTCCTCTCATCCTATCGCTAGTTACATGGGAGAAGAGCTGAACACTCACCTCACCACAACCCCCTTTCAGGTAGTTGTAGAGAGTGATGAGGTCTCCCCTCAGCCTCCTCTTCTCCGACTAAACAATCCCAGTTCCCTCAGCCACTCCTCATCAGGCTTGTTCTCCAGACCTCTCACCAGCTTCGTTGCCCTTCTCTGGACATGCTCTCATTCAATTTTCAAATTTTCCCATTCATTTGTACATCCACAGGTAGGCACACTGACTTCAGTAAATCTACTTATGTGTTAAGATTTGTATCACCATTAAGATAAGAAATATATTTAATAATAAACATATTATGGACCTGTTTATACTATCCAGGTGTTATTTCCAGGAGATAGAAACATGCATATCTTTTTGCATTGTTCTTTGAAAACTCCATGTTCAAACTTAGTCTTTGTTGGTTTGTCCTAAAAAGAAATGAGAATAAGTATTCTTAAATGCTGGCTGACATTTAAAAAAAAAAAAAAAAA
>NW_010552246.1:0-6415 GCF_000687285.1 Phaethon lepturus
GGCACCCTTACCGAACAGTAAGCCAGCACACGAGGGGGCCAGATCCTGTACGTTTACTGAAATGCCACTAGTGAGAAACAGAGGGGGGAAAACGGCCGTTTTAATGGAGCGCGACTGCTTTTTCATCATTTACATGGAGTTTAGCTTGTCAAGCAAAAGGAAGGGGTCCTAGAGAATAAATGGCACTGTCAAGGGGAAGAGGCTGAGAGTGCAGCAGCACAGGGGAGTACCAGCAGGAAGAGGATTCAACCCAAAGCCTTCAGAGGGGCCAAAATGCAGCTCCCCTCTGCTTCGCCTCCCTAGGACCTGCCCGGCCCAACGTGCCCTCCAGTAGGCCAAGCCCTTCCCCACGCCACAGGTCCGCTGGATCCAGCCCAGCCCCGCAGGCGCTAAACTCCACCGGCCTCGCGGGGACCAACGCGCGATGCGCAGACAAGCACCAGTTCTTGCTCCGACAGTCGTGAGGGAGGCGGCGTCCCCCGAGACCCCCCAATGCCACGCGTGGGCACCCCCCCCAAGGCCCCGCGGGGGCCCTAGCCAAGGGCCACAGCTACGGTCGTGACCGCTCCCGTTACCTGTGGTTGAAGGTCTGAAGGCCGACAGAGGCGGAGGCGAACACTATCGCTTTGCGAAAACTGGAGGTCTGGCCCAGGCACAAAGCAAAAATGCTCGAGACACCAGAGCCGATGACCTGGAAGACAGGGAACATTAAATACCACGGCACATTTTCTGTAAGGAAGAAAGCAACTCCTTTCACGGACAAGCTGCTCCCTGTTACAATGGCAAGAGCTCATAAGCCCCAGGTGCTTCTCAAGCCTTTTTTTCCCCCACTGTCCCGTCTTTCTGTCAGAGGTCTGGAGGGATGCGATGCTGCGGAGCAGAGAGGACATGCTGTGCTCTCATCCGGCATTTCTATTTCTGCTCATCCTTGTATTGCTATTTCCTATCATCTAAGGGGTCGTTTGGCATGACAGCGCATGGCCGGCCTTCGCCTGCGAAGGACAACCTCTTTGGAGCTCTCACAAATCTCTCTGCTCAACGTTACCGTTGGTCCACGCTCTGTTCCTCGCTCCCATAGGCGCTGACCACCACTACCTGCAAAGCTAGAAACGCTCTCCTCTTTCCACCTGTAACCACCAACCCGGCTCCGTAAGAGGTCCGACCTGCCTGTAAGCAGAGGTCGGCAGGTAGCTCAGGCGTCTCTCCTGTGGCTTCGGCTCTCTTACCTGCATGAACTTACGAATGGTGATGGTTTTGTAGCCTGGAAGAGAAAAGGAGAGTTGCGGTTAAGCACAGCTCACCAGGTCTCCTTGTTTTCCAGCCCCGAGAGCACAGGGTAAGTGGATTTCAGACGGCCGGATTTCATCTCCAGGCGGACATTGCGACTGAGATCAAAGGGAGCCCCACACACATGGATGGGATTTGGACCCTGGAGTACTTTCATATCAGAACCTCACATTGTCAGTTTGCCGGGTCTTCTCCCTACCAACAAGCCCATCTCCTCCCACCCAGGTCCTCTTTCCACATCACATAAAATAAGAGCTGAGGAAAAGCCAAAAGAGCTCTTACCCTGGTTGATTAAATAATCAGACAGAAATCCGCTGAACAAGCTTGTCGGAATTGCAACCAGCCAGGGGACTACATTAAACACCCAACCCTGAAAGGGAGCAAAAATCAAGAGAGGTTTTCTGTCAGAGCTGAGTTTGTTTTCAAGTATTTTATTTGATAGTCTGTGATATCTGTAGTAAGGAAAAAAAATGAAGTGATCAGGACTTCTTGCAGGATCTCACCCTGCACCTCTCCAAAGTCTGTAAGGTGGCATGTGCATCATGGGGCTGTAGCATTTGTAGGTTTGTTGTCTTTCCTTCTGTCCTGGTGACCCTGCCTCCAAGGGAAAGGCAGAAAGCTCCGTCTGCTCTGGGAAAGAGCGATTAAACTTGGCAAAGCTGTTTACCACCACTGTTCAGCAAGGTGACGTGGCAGAGAGCCACGGCGCCCTGGAAAGCAAGCTGTAGATTTTTACTCTGCCCTGTGGGTCATCGGTAAAGCTGTCGGCAAAATTTCCGACATCAGCTTCAACCTCATTAGCAGCGTTACTGTGAAGCTGAGGGAACATAGCTGGATTTTCTAATGCCAGGATTAGGAAACATTATGGGTAGCGACATACTTTGGTCTATTTTCAATTAAGCGAGCTTGCTACAGTTGTAATCACAGATGATTACCGGTCATCTGGATTACAGCTGCTCAGAGGCGTTTTGGTGCCCAGATCCCACGAGGAGCTGAAATCGGTGCAGGTTGGGCCGGGCTTCACCTCAGCTGGTTGAACCTACCCATCTATCCACCGTCCCCCGCATCTCCCCCTTCGCTCAGAACCCGTCGCCCCATGGCGGCGTCCCTCCCTGCCTCGCCTGGCTTCAGGATGCGCAGAAGGGCTGAATAATCTTGGTTTTGAAGAACCTTGTTTCCGCTGCTCCTGGAAGGCGTAGCAGGGCCCATCTGCACCTTTCAGTGCCTCTGAAACTTTGGGTCTTGGTCACTTTGGAAAACGTTACCCCATAGGGCTTGTGGGGTAATATTCCCCCAATATGGTATATAATATATAATATGGTGTCTGTTCACACCAGCTGGGGTTACTCAGCAAGTCAATCCCAACACACCAAAGTCACCCTTGCCTCTTCCCTACGGCCCATCACCCCGAGGCAGAGCCCCCCACCACCTCCACCCAGGCAGGCTGCAGGCTTGGGCAGCGGTGAAGGCAGCTCACCTGCAGAAAGGGACTTTGGCCAGTAGGTGACATAGGATTCCCACACTATGGATTATCGTCCATCCTTTAAGATCAGGCATCCTCAAGCCCCGTTTTATTAAAAGGCATGAAGCGATTATCAGATGCAGGAACATTATATAGAGCATCTTACGTAAGGGCACCATGATATAATGCTTAACAGATGGTAAATTACGGCTGCACAAGCATATTACTCGAGGTGCACAGATCTTGTCACAACAATATGTTTGCTGGTTTAATACACGATTTTAATATAAATATCAAGGATGCCATAAAGCGCCTTACACACGTAATATGAAAAGGCATTTGTAAGCAGCTCTGGAAATTATAAAAAACCCAACAGAGCCATTGTGGAAAAGATTGTCTGAGTCTCCGAGAACAAGATCAAAATACCAGCTCTTGGCCCAGATGAGTATTTATCTAGGTTTCTGAAAAATGGGAACATCATTTGTGCTGAAGAGAGGCAAGCTTTTATAGTATTTTTGAAGTACACGTTATTAATGGTAATTATCATTTTCGCAGGCAGGTCTGAGCTATAGAATGTCAGTACAGTTTAAAAACCCTGTGAAAACCCAGGAGTGAATGGTGGTCATTTGCAACAGCGTAACGTCATGAGCTCTGTGCCATTTGAAAACCATCCCTTCCTCAGAAGAAAAGCCGCCTGAAAACCAAACACAACCCTCTCCTCCCCGCTCTCCTTCTGGAGGGTGCCCCAGCCCTGCCTCACTTCAGCATCCCTAAACAAGCGAACGGAAACCGGCCTCTGCCTACCTGGCGGGAGGATGCTCGCGGCTCCAAAGGTATGTGCAGGCGGGTAACGGCTCCTACCCCACAGGGAAACCGCCTGCCTCCCCGCCCGCGCTCACCAAGTCCCCTGCCATCACCTTCCTCCCTAACCCACCCGTTTCGGCAGGCAGCCTGCACGACCTCATTTGCACGGAGACCAGCAACGTCTGTGTCGCAGAATCAACCTACCTTTGACTCGGGGAAAGTTTCCTTAAAGAAAGTTGGCAGCCAGGAGAGGAGAGTGAAGAACGTGCTGGCTGTGGAAAGCTGAGCGATGATGACAGCCCTGAAAATACACAGCAGGGAGGAAATAATCAGGAGTGACAGGTCACACTGGGTGGGAAACGGGCACTCGAGCAACCCCATATTTCAGCTCCTGGTCTATAAATAAATCTCTCACAGCGCTGCAATTGCTTCCTGAGATTTTTTCATAGATAACTACTGCTCTTGGCTTTACCACTCGCTCCTTCGCTGCCCTCACCGCACAGCGCCCGGGCGGGCGCCTGACGTCAGCCCCCGGGTTCAGGTGAGGTTAACTGCCGCAGCAGTTGTGTGCGTGCATTTCCCCCCAGCCCCTTCGAGCGCTGCAAGAGCTGTCCTGCTCCAAAAGGTGTTGTTTGGAGTTTTCTAGGGATTTGTTATCAGCAGATGCTCCATGGTTATTCAAGGCAGGAATGGGCTTGCTGCCCTGCAGCCCCATCGCCCTCCTCCCCGTCTTTAAACACCACCTGGGAACATGCTTCAGTACCAAATGCAGAATCACAAAATAAAAATGGCTATTAAAAAGATATTTTGCCAGCAATGAGAACACAGCCTGTGCCACCCGGTGCCCCTGAGCAGCACTTCTCAGGAGCCCATTAGAAGCAGCATTTCTAACAAGACTGGTGGAGAATATCACTCTGGAGGAGCACACGACCCTGACAGGGAACAGCCTGCAAAGGGGAAAGATTTGCCAGTAACGTTCAAGCCTGACGTTCCTCTGGACAGAACATAAACTGCATTTTAGAATGGAATGGAATGGAGTGGAATGGAATGGAGTGGAATGGAATGGGATGGAATGGAATGGGATGGAATGGAATGGAATGGAATGGAATGGAATGGAATGGAATGGAATGGAATGGAATGGAATGGAATGGAATGGAATGGAATGGAATGGAATGGAATGGAATGGAATGGAATGGAATGGAATGGAATGGAATGGAATGGAATGGAATGGAATGGAATGGAATGGAATGGAATGGAATGGAATGGAATGGAATGGAATGGAATGGGGCATCGAATGGGATGGGATGGGATGGAATGGAACGGAACAGAACAGAATAGAATAGAATATTCTAGCCAAGCTTACCGTTTTAGTTTATACAGAATGGATTAGAAAACCTGGTAAAACTTCTCAAATATATAAAAAAGTGGACACAGTACGTGTAGACAGGACAAATAAGCACAGAGAGGAGAAAAAGCCCTTGGCAGGAGGGTGCTCTCGCAGGCCTGCCTGCTGCGCGGTGCTCGCGGCCGCCGCAGCTGCCTACCATATCGGTGCCTTCTTAAACAGCTGCTTCCAGGGAACTTTGGTCTGCCTGGATATCGAGAGGCCCCTCATTAAATAGTCTATGGGGATAATGAGTTCTGCAGGGAAGAAAACATACAAAGGAAAGCTCTGATCAGTAATTTTCTGTGCAGCTGGAGAGAGCCCAGGGAGCCCACTATACAACTACCTTTAGTCTCCTTCTCTTTTTTTGGCAATATCAGCATTGGATGCTCACAAAAACACCTTGCTACTTTGACCAAATTTTTTTCCACTACCCCACCCCGCTACCTTCACCCATTTGTTGTATCTCGTGTTATAATTAAACAAAAATCTCTTTGGGCAAGGGCCAGGTTTGGATTTTGTGCAGCACCAAGCACACACCAGGCTCCTGATGACCTGGGCTCCTACATACCACGCTCGCACTGAAAATGCTGTAGCCAGGTGTAATGGTTTGCCCGTGTGTGGAATTACTCCCAGACAGTTATTTAGGAAGAGATATTCTGGATTAACTGGTTTTTAAAAGCTCTATGTGTAAATGCTCTTAGTTTGGCGTAAGTATCTTGCCCTGCTTTAGCTTAATCCACTTTGAAGATCATGCTTTGTTTGGTGTTTTCACTGGTGCTTAAGAGTACTGAGGAGTCAGATCAGGCTCTCGACAGCAATATAATCCAGCGTCGGACTGAAATGGGAAATCGGCAACGCAAGAGCTCAAAGCCTTGTTTCTGGGTTTAGCATCTTGGGGCAGACACAGTGTGTATTATACAAGATAACTGAACAAAAGTCTTTGTGTAAAACCAGGCGTGATCCTGGAAACACAGGGGATTTGCAGAAAATATCAGAGAGGTATCACTCAGGTCCCGCAGCCTCAGGAGTGCTGGCAGCCCGCGGGATGCCGGCGGCTGGACGTACCTTTCTCGTTCAGGAGGTACTTGCAGGTGCAGTAAACCCAGAGCAGAGTGAGCAAACCAGAGAAGTAGAAAACACTCTCCCAGCCGTACCAGTCCAGGAGGAGAGATCCTGCACCGCCGATCACCAGCGTCCTGCAAGGGAAGCAGCGCTCGGGTTTACGGGTCTGGCTAAGAGCGTTTGGACCGCAGGCATCAGCGGGAGATGCTCCCTGGGGGGTGCTGCCTGTCCCTAAACGCACTTAAAGGAGCCACCAGTCGCTGCGTGGGCAGGCGCTGCCCGCTGGCCCGGACACCCCGGGATCTGCGACCTGCCCCGTTCCCTCGTGGCGCCTCGGGATCCTCCGCTGGGGGGGAGAAGCCGCTAAGGGACCTCCCGCTCGCCTGCCCCGCACTGACACGTGCCCGTTAGGG
>NW_010552246.1:6437-8960 GCF_000687285.1 Phaethon lepturus
GGGAAAGAAAATGAGGTTGCTGGTGAGCAGAAGGTATCTCAGAGAATGTATAAGTCAGCAAAAGAAATTTGCACATTGGGAAATTAAGTGATTAAATGCACTAATATTTCTATTTGGCTTTTAAGCAGCCCCTCCATTTAGAGAGGAAACTCTCATGGAGGTTAGCAGAGGTGGGGAAGTTATATTAGCCCCATCTATCAGAGAAGACAGGTGACCAGTCTCGGGCTGACCCTTGCTCTTCCTACCGGATCAGGCTGTTTCACACAGTAATTAAATGTTGCAAACACTCTTTAAATTCTGGCTTGGAAAGAAAGAAAAGAAAAACCCATAAACCCTTGACGTGCACGACAGCAACTGCCTGAGGCTTCCTCAGCTGCAGCCGGTATCCTCAAGGACCCAGAAATCCGCATTGGCTTTGGGCTGCGAGTTTTGCCTCCAACTATTTAAAGGCACTTCATCACGTGCGATGTCCGGAGACTGTCACTCGCTGCTCGAAGCCTCTGAACTTACCCAAACTGCGAGCCAGTCCCCACTGTGCTGTAGGTGAAGGCTCGCTCGCTCTCCCGGACCTTCTGGGACAGCAGGCTGGCCAGGGACGGGAAATACACCCCTGCGAGCAACGGGAGCAAGGCAGGGAGCAGTCAGGCTCCTGTGCCCTCGTCAGCAAATCAAAAGCAAATTTAAAAGATCCAGCAGGAGTTAAACACCGAGACAAAGCAGCGAGACCTTTGGTGAATTCAAAACAGGGCTATAAAACAAAGTAAATGAATCTATCGCCGTGAAAGGTTTGTTTGTGCCTTCTCCGTAATCCCCCGTTTCCTCATCACTGCTGCTACTGTAAATCCACCATTGCCAATGCACTTCTCCCAGCGGTGCCCCAGCGCGGCAGCTCGGCAAAAGGGAAGGAAAATCAACCCAAATTATTCAGAAGTTTTGGCAAGGACCAATTTTCCCCCAAGTGCTTTGAAGGAGTTTTAAAATGCAGAAGATCAAACAGGAACATTGATGATTTCGGAAGCCAGCAGCCCTTGTCTGGCAGAGAGATTTCTACAGGGGAACGACTTGTCAGCGACTTTATCTAGAAATGTCACTTTTTTTTCCCGTGGAAGTTCTGGATGCCGAGGCAGTTTTGAGGCAGAGGACTGCTTGAACGCGCAGGTTTGCGCTGCAAACCACATGATTTGCACCTGAATTTACTGCGCACGAGCCCCGGTGCAAGGAAACCCCTGGGCAGACAGACACACTGGCAGGGTGGGGGTCTCACCTTGCAGCAGCCCCATGAGGAACCTGGAGGAGGTCATAAAAACCAGATGGGCAGACGTGACGTGGGTGAGCAGCGGCGTGAGGACCGTGAGGAACCCCCAGGCTGATGCCGAGAGGAGGAGGACTTTCTCACCTCCTACCCTGCAAGACAGAAAACACGTTATCAAAAACGAGCAGAGGGCAAAAGGGCAAAGCCCTCCAGCCAAGCCGCAAGTGTTCTTCCCAGTTTAGCCTGTTTTTTCGAGCAGCTTTTCAGTCAAACCTGTTCGCCTCCTCTTACAAATGCCCTTCGGGAAGCAGGATCCGCAGCTCTGACCTCCTCCCTTCCCGCCCCGCCGGCGCAGGCAGCGAGCGGCCGGGCCCTGGCATTGCCCTCACCGGGGCACTGGCCACCAGCGCTGCCCGTCCAACTCCAGCGCCCACCAGCCCCAGAGCACCGATGCACTCAAGCCTCTGATGGAGGGGAAGCCCAAGCTGCTCTCACTGTCCCGCTTTTCTCAACCAGTGACGGTGTTTTCTCTTCTATCTGCTCTTTTGCATCAGCTCTGCCTGTCAGCATTTGGCTTTTTGCAGGTCTGCTTGCAAACTATTGCCGAACATAATTAAATAGCATAGTGCCCTGCATGGATAACGTACTCCTCCCAGGCACGTGGTCCTTGCAAAAGGTTTCATAGGAAAGCCCTCCTCACTAAGAAGAAGGTGGCTCGGGAAAGGAACTTGAGCAGGGAGCTACACAGATCTTCCCTTACGGCTAACTGGGGAAGTTGTTTTTGAATTAATATAATAAAATGGAGACGCTGTTTTTCCCGAACATGATGGAAACTGTGATGAGGGCTTGCTTGTGAAAAGATTGCACGAGAATATAGGGTGGAAAAACTGGAGGTGCTGAACTGAAACTATGAACTGAAGATAAATTATGCAGATCAAACAGAAAAAAACTGTATTCCTTGCAAAAAGGAAGTATTTTCTTCTTGTGGTTAGTGATTGCAGCTATAAACCCTCCCGAAAGGCTGTCTGGCACCGCTGGGATTAAACAGTCTTTTAATGGACAAACAACACTCCCGGTGAGCAGCATCTATGAACTATGCAAAGAGCATCCGCATTTATCACTTTTCTAAAATAAAGTTGCTTTACACCCACTATTTCTTTCATCAACTTAACATGTAAGCTCGTGGGTTTGCTGTTTTATTCCAATGACTGAACGAGCGCTAAAAGCAACCTCCATCAGAAAAATTACGCTGGTAGAAAAGTGCTCTTCAC
>NW_010552246.1:8975-11879 GCF_000687285.1 Phaethon lepturus
ACTCTTTCCAGGTGAAAAAAAAAACAACTACATTGGTCTAAGTGTCCATTAAGGTAACTGTAGATCTCTCCTGCAGGGACTGTCGAGGCAGTAATGATCGTGTAGACACTCATGTTTGCTGGGGATTTTGCCTGCGCAAAGTCCTTCGGTGCATACCGCCCTGTAAGCCTAGCACCGATTTTAAGACCCAGAGGTCTAGTCGGACAGTCAAAACTACACATGTCCTTTCTGAAACAGAGCTACAGACCCTGAGGGAGGCTGGTGGAGAGACCTCAGCTGCTTTCAGAGCAACCTGCAGCGCCCCATTAAGCTTCTCCCCGTGGACACGCTTCGCCCTCCCACCCCATCGCTGTCCCAGGGTGAAAATTTCACAGCCACTGTTGAGACTTGGAGGTGTCAAAACCAAGCTAAGCGTCACTGAAAGAGCCCGAGCAGAGGAAAACATGGGAATAATTTCCAGTACTGATCGCTGATATGTCCTCCGATAATCTGCGTCAAGCAGTAGCCCCAGAAGAAGCTGCTGAGCACTATGCCGGACTGCTTCTTGTCCCAGTCGAAGTGGGTGCTCAGGGCGACGGCGCAGATGGGCACGGTGACGCGGGCGCAGTACAGCAGGCACGTCCCCAGCAGCAACATCACCGTCCAGACGCGGGACTCGGGCCTGCAAGGATGGAGAGGAAGGTGGGGAAAGGGCAGACGGAAGGGCGAGGCGGAGCAGGCTGCTCGGGCACCTCCGACTGCGGGCGGAGGGGAAGGCAGAGGGGAACCTGGTTCCTTTGCTTTTTTCCCCAAACAAAAGTTTTAGAAACTGTACTTTAAAAGATAACAAAGGAAAGGTCAGCGCACGAGGTCGGAAGCATTTACGTGAGAGACACTGTCTTGGTAGCAAACTTTTGTTATTTGGCATTTCTGCCCATGCCTCAAGGAGCTGGGGGGTTACCCTTCCTAAATAGGAGGGAGCTGGAGGAATTCTTTAGGGAGAGACAAGACATGATGGGGCTGAATAGCCCAGAGAGAGGAGCAAGATAAGCCAGCCTGGCCTGATAGGAAGTTTAAGATGATATTATTAATAATAGGTTAACAGAACCTGTTCGGTTTTGGTACATGAATACTCAGCCCCAGGAACAGTGCTCCTGCAGAAGACGCAGGCTGGAAATAAGTGGGAAGGCAATTTTCCCCGGCTCCCGGTCAGCGATGTGCTTCTGGTGCAGAGATCCACGTCCGGGTGCAAACTTCAGGCCCCAGGTGCAGGGCAACCCCAGCGTCAGGCTGGGTCCCCCTTTGCCCGCGAGTCACGGAGGTAAGAGCTTAGTAAGAACAGCCACTATTTGTGTTATTTGTATTTGGTTATTTTATGCCCGGAAGCCAGAGCACAAAGCGCTGAGCAAACAGACTCTCTGTGCTCCAGAGAGGGCTGGGGAATTCAGCGTAGCGGGGCATTAACCTCTGCGCTTTCCACCCTACCAAACACACCCGCCTGCTGCGCGGGAAACCACCTGGGTCGCTTTTTATATCGAAATGAGCATTGATTTCTCTGGACTGGAACGATGATAAACGTAGGTTAATCCTACACCGCACAAGACCATTCGTAGACGCGCCAAGCGGCCCGTCACGGCGCGAGGCGAAGGAACAATGGAAGGGAAGACACGCCGGGCAGTCGTACCCGCCGGAGGTGAATTTATTGCTGTTTCCTGATGAGGCAGATAAGCAGCTCAGTGCCAACCTCCGGCAGGAGGAACTGGAAGCGTTTCAGTTGGTGCTTTGAAGGCTGGAACCATCTTTACTGTGCGCACGTACAAAATAACACAGCCACTAGAAAACCTCGGGTATCTTTGCTGGAGGAATAAGTAAGCGAGGGCTGACCTGCCTCAGCCGTTCGAACTGGCTGATAAACGCTCTCGGAGTCTCTCCTGGTCTTACGCCGAGAGGAAGATGTGCAGCAACCGTAGCTTAATTTGCTGCAAACCCAAAGGTGATTTGTTTTTTCAGTCTGCCCCAGCCAGCTCCGGCTCCACCGACTCCAGCTTGCTCCGGCAAAGCACGGCGAGCCCGGGTCAGACAACCCCAGCGGGACGCTACGGGCAGGAGTTCTGGGTACAAATCACCCCCCCCAGCAGGCAGAGGGCAGGTGGGGGGTAACTGCTGATGGAAAACGTTATGGAGACCCCCCCAGAGGGGTGTCTCAAATTAATCCGGGATCAGGTGCACGCAGGTCTAAGCGACCGAGCCGCACCTGCCTAACCAGTGCTTCTGCACCCACAGAAACGGGCTGTTGCCAGTCTGGGGCCATAACCTCTCCCGTTATCTACAGCGGCATGGCGCCGATTAATTCGAGCTATTGAACCTGCAACAATTGAGGTGACCAAGGAAAATGCAGCAGCCTGCCACGTGTGTAGGCATTTCCTATTATTTAGCCACCAAGATAGTTTTCTGAATTGTGCTTTTCCCCCTGAAGCAAAGGGAGACCTTTACGAGCATCCCCGCTGCCTGGAGCGGGGCCGAGCTCTGCCTCTTCTCCTGGCAGTTACTCTGATGAGCACAGCAGCATTTTAACGGGATATTAAATCGACGGCTCTTCCTTGGCCCTAAACCTTGTACGGCTGTGCAAGGTGTAAGATGGAGAGAAAAGGACCTGTGCAGCTCAGCTAGTCTTTACTCTGCTTCTCTTCATTATACTGCTGAGGTCTGTTCTCCCAGTGGGTGTTTGCAACTAGGAAAAGCAAAATCCACGCGCAGCAATGCCGGTGGCCAGGGAAGGCGCAGGTGGGGGAGGCGTGGTTTGGTACCGCGTGGTTTTAACCCAAAAAAGCGATGAGGAGGCTGCAGAGCGGCTCTGGCCTCGGGGCAGAGGGGGATGCTGTGAAGTTCCCAGCCTCCTCCCTCGCCCCGACAAGGCGGGCAGCG
>NW_010552247.1:0-1409 GCF_000687285.1 Phaethon lepturus
CAGGAGGTGCCTCCTGGCGCCATCTTGGTTGTGGTTGGGCGGTGGGGAGGGTGCGGATGCCCGCTGGGGTTTGGGGCAAGGGGTGTGCGGCGGTGGCGTTGGGAAGAGCTGCTGTGCTGAGTGGGGTCAAGGGTGAAAGGATGACGATGTCATGTCATTGTTACATGCCTCGGTGGAGCTGCATGAGGTGTCATGGCCTGCCCTCTCGGTTATCCCCATGGTGTGAGGCCTGTGTGGCTCTAGGTTAGCCTGCTTTGGCTCTGGAGAACTGCTTTTGTGTGGTCAGAGTAGCCTCCAGGAGTGGCTACAGCAGGGACCATAGTCGTGTGAATTACCTAAAAAAATCTCAGCACTTGTGTTAAGCCAGTAAAATTCAAAACCGGGTCTTGCCCTGTGCAGTTGACAAGATTTTGTAGTCCGGTTCAGTATTCCTTCAGTGCAAGTAACTATGGTTCTGTGAAAAATAATGCTCCTGCATATGTACCAGCTCATTGCTCTAGTCACTTTCCCCTTGCATCAATTACATGCAGAAATTACTCCAAAATTGCCCAAACCCCAGAATGATTTGAGCTTGGATCCTAAGGCTCTTGCACTAAATCCACACTGCAAGACAATATACACGAAAGAGAGGATGTCTCTGCTATTTAAAGGCCAGCGGTACCAGTACCGGCTTAGGGAAGATAAATTAAGCACAGAAATACTGTTGTAGCTGAAGGAATCAAGAAGAAGTTCCAGCAGATGGCAGAAAAAGACTCCAAAGAGAGAAGTGCTCTGCTGAGCAGTTGAAATGCTCTGCTGAATAGCTGTCAACCAAACTGTCCAGTGTGTGGCACGTTAGATGCTCTTGTTATCGTGTTTTTTCCCGAAAATCACATGCCTAGCCCAGATGTGCTGGGCTAACTCATCCTGGCTGCATCTGCCTGCATGGTGCTCGTGCAAAGGTGTTTCAGGGGAGCCGGAGCAATGAGTAACGACAGGAGCTGAGGAGGAGCGTGTGGGCACTGAGGGCCCCCCTGAAGGGGCCCCTCCATATTGCTGCTCATCCACGATGGAAGCGGGGAAACACCTTGTGCCTCATCCTGGCGTGGGTGCAAATCCATGAGCCGGCATCGGGACGCTGTTTTTTTCATGTTTGCTGTCCCTCTGGCTGCTAATTGCTGGTGTGACCCAGACTACGGGCCTGCTGGCAGAACATGGAGTGCAACTGTCTCCAAGGGGCAAAAGGATTCTTGCTTACGAGCTGGCAGGGCTCATCGAGAGGGCTTTAAACTAGATTTGAAGGGCAAAGGGGATAAAACCAGGCTCACTAGAGATGAGCCTAGGGGTGACATGCCGGACTTGGGTGTGAAATCGATAGTCCAGCTCAAGTGCATCTACACCAATGCACGCAGCATGGGCACCAAACAGGA
>NW_010552248.1:0-7834 GCF_000687285.1 Phaethon lepturus
TTCCAACCTTAGTGATTCTGTGATTCTATAAAACTAAACTAAATGTGCACCTGCTACAGTCCACTCCTAGGCTAGTGACTCTTAACTGATCAAACAAACCATGAGCGAAAGCTGAACATAGTACATGATGGAGCAAATAATTTCTCAAGGAAAAATTTTTATCAATATATGTGGTTCATAAATATGCTTATTGATTAATATGGCTTATAAACATATTAATACGTTTATAAATCTAAGAACAGAGTGTTCATAAATCTGTGTTATTCCATAGAAGGCCCATAACTGTCTCTTTCAGGTAAAGATGGATTGAAACACTGCGCAATATCTCACCTAGAACTTGATCCTTTCTCCATTCATTGCTACTCAGATTTCATGTTTCACATCTGTGGGATAAATAAGGAAGGGAAGATTTGGCCTATTATGTCACACTGAATTAGCAATTTATTTAATTTTAAGATAAGAAATTATAGATGGCCAGAATTATCCATCATTCTGCTTGTGTTTTGGATTTAAATCTCTACTCAAGGTCTCTTTGTACATGGGATTCATTCTTAGTCATCATTTTAAATTACTACCCGCTACCTAGCTGCCAAAACTTGAAAAAAGGATAGCTATGGATGCAAGGAAAAGTGATTATGGAAGGAAATCATACATTCTTTCTGTACATAGACCCTAGAACTGTAATCATTGTGGAATTGAGTTGATCACTATTTACAACCGTGCAACTTTTGTAATATCTGCCTCATGATCAACTAAAAGAGAAAAGGCTGAGTATACAAAGAAATGAGACAAAACCTTTCACATGTATCTCTACCTACGTGTGATGTTTATGTCTGCAGGTGTATGTCAGACTGGAAGGGAGCAGGGGCTCACTCTGGCAGTAGCATGGGAGAAGACCACAGCATCGATACAGTCCCTTAAACCCAGAATTTTATCTGGGTACCAATTTCTTCCTTTTACGCTCTGGAAACTGAGCTTTCTGCCCATGAACTTGAGCTGATAGTCTCTGGTTTAAGTTTGCAGGTGAGATGAATGAAGTGCTCTCCACAGTAAAGTTAGGTTAGTTACTTTTTTTTTTTAATAGAACTTACACATTCAGTAGTAATCCTGTACTAATGAACTGGGTAAATTCCTTGTCTACTGGTGTCAGAGGCTTTCCCTGGGCTTCAGAAAGGGGAAAGGATTTCATGCAGCATTTGAAAAGGGCTGAATCAAGTAAAATTATGCATGATATTTGCATGGATGTCAATACCTTAAGCTTAAATCTAGATACAATAGGACCATGACCAAACATTAGTAATTTATAAACTCTAGCAAGGATCGTGGCCGATTTATAGTATTTTGGTAATTTACATCAGCTCTTAATATGGTTTTAGGTATTCCCAGAGGCATAACATTAAGACGTGCAGAAAACAATCCCTTTTAGTTTTGTTTATTTTGGTATTAATTGCATGCTCCAGCAGTTTAGGAAATCTCACTAGAGTCTTAGACTCAGAAGTACTTAAATCATTAAGACACCCATCTACTCCAGAACATTGTGCCTTGAGAAATCAAGATATACTGTTGTCCATCTAGTCTAGTTTTTTGCTATTAATACAGGAAAAATGTACACAGTGGAAAATTTATGAGACGTGTCTCCAGAAAAAAATACCTCCACAAGTTTAATGATCTGAAATTCATTGGTTCTCTGAAACTTGAGAGGTGGTTATGTACTTTCTGTGTATTTAATATTATAACTCTGTATATATTTGTTTTCTAGGTACATTAAAAAATTCTCTTCTGCACCCAGATAAAGCGGCTGACCCCAAATGTAGCTTCTGCTACTGAATCTGATAGTCTAAATGTTTACACAGAAAGAACAGTCTTTCCATCATTTCCACATTTTCAATTTCCAATTTACAATGTGGAACGGATGGAAACAGTTACAATGAATCCTGCTCACCCATTGGCCAAATTTAAGGTTTTTTATCTATCTATCTATCTATCTATCTATCTATCTATCTATCTATCTATCTATCTATCTATCTATCTGCCTTCTGTAGACTCTTTTTTTTAATTATATGTCCATGCATTTGTTTTCTTTCTAGTATAATTGTTTTAAGTCTAAACATTCTGTCTCTCCACTGGTTCTAGCAATGACAAAGCAAATGCAGTACCAATGCCTCATCTGAATGCAATCAACATTTTCTTTGTTGCTTTTTATTATTTCCAGTAAAAGAGCATTTCTAACCCTCCCCCAAAATTCTGTACAACAGGCAGAATATTCTTCCAAAAAATTTCTGTACCCAGTTCTCACTCAGCAGACACAAATGTCCTTCAGAAATTATTTGTAATAACCCAGTCAAGCACCTACCTTGTCTTACTGATGTCTATCATCACACAAATAAAAAACAAACTGTACAAAGGTTTATTCCTCAGTCAATGTATCTACAAACTTAATATACCTGTGGAATTGAGTGGATCTTAATGTCTTTCCTATTAGGATCTGCAACATCCCGAGCAAACTCCAAGACAGGAAAAAAGATCCCCTCTTACTGATTCAATGAGAGGAACTTTGAGACACTCATTATCTCTTCTGTGCATTCAAAACCTTGCAGGATAAAACCTATGAGTCACTGAGCAGGGATCTCATCTTTATTTATGTATATCTTAGCAGAAGTAAATAACTTACATTCTTCATAAACAGACAAGTACATACCTATAAACATATGCACATGCACAATTCTGGCATATAAAATAGGAGATAAATAAATAACCTCTGCTGTCAAATGGACGGAAAGTAAGTTTGCAGTGTTTCAGGCTACAGATATTTCTATCTTCCAGCTTTGTGGCAATTATCTTTGCATTTAGCAATGACTTTATAGTCTTTAATCATGTCACAATTGCCTTAAAGATACACACCTTATTTACATGCTGAAGGAAATTACTTTTACAGCTGGATGTGTTCCTGGTCAAATATCACGGTTCAGTCAGGACAGACAGAGTATATGCAGTGTGGAGAGGCTACTTCAACTTAATGATTAAACTCTGAATTACTTAACATTTGAACTCCTAAGAACACAGATCTGTTGTTCTCTGGTGTGTAATCCAATGACATTCAAAATAAGCACATGCACAAGTAAGCTTATAGCCTTCTCCTCCCCGCTTCAAACGTGATTAAACGTCCATGTAATGTTTTTGACGGAATACCCATAAAAGTATTTTAACAAAGAAGTTCTATGTCATTTCCTGTCCCAAATCTACATAAAGGCCCAAATCCATGGGTTTAATGAGAGGGAGATTTTTATAGAAAGTCTGTACCGTACCTTGCCTCCTGAGGGAAAATGCAGTACACATTGATGGCAGTGTAAGCCAACCATGGCAGGAAGCAAATGTAGCTTTTCAATGTGAAATGTCAAAATGACTTTTCATTGTCAGCACAGAATGTCAAACATAAGGTCTGAAAATAAATCCATTTACAATTAGGGTAGTTGTGCTTTCATATTCTCTATCACAAAAAGTACTCCGTTTGTTTGCATTTAGATTTAATCTCAAGTTTATTTGTGGGTGTATCAAAAAGGTGGTTTTTTTCATATCTGCAATCCATTTGAACTTATAACAAAGAGAGCTTAAACTTTTCAAATGCATCCAGGAGTTCTGTCTGACTAAAGATGGTTGAAATCAATACTGCTGGCAAATGATATTCCTGGCAGCCATGAGAGCATGGTTATGAAAGATTCAACTTTTTATTTGCAAACCTATCCTACAAGTTACTAATTTTTCTTTGGATCATATTTGAAACACAAATTCATAACTGTGTTTCCCAGTTCAAAGCTAGTGTAGAAAAAAAACAAAAGCAGATTCTGAGAAATCATCATTATTACTAAAAAATGTAAAGAATTTGCTAACTATTTCAGTGGATATGTTAACCTGCCTTTAACTTTAAAACATCATGTAGCCTGTCAGGCTGTTTCCCAAAGCAGGGAAGCAAACACCACGACTGTGTCCTTTAAAGGTCCTTGCTTCACAGAACAATTTATCATTTGAATACAAAGACATAATACAAAACCAAAACTACTCAACTGATAAGTATTGGCTTTAAGTGATTTCCTTTCTTGCCTTCATGCAGAAAACAGACACACCCTGGCTTGTTTTGCTTCATGGGTTAGCTCAGATAGCCACAAACCTCTCTGGACTGTTCCTTTACTCTTCCACATGCCTAGGTTCAGCCACTTGATTCAGGCAGAAACTGGATCAAATCCAAATACCATATGGGCAAATATGTCATGGACAACCAATTTTATCTTTTGACCAGGGAAGAAAAACTTTTAGTGGCAAGACTAAAGCTAAACTGTCAGATCAATATAATAGGTATTCTTTTGCAGTATCTATTTATAAATACATCTGTATCATAGCAAAGGAGTTATGCAGTTTCTATTTCTCTGATATATTTTCACATACTGGTCATTATTTAATGAACCTAGAATGATAAGAAGAACTATTGCCCACTGATTGCTTCTGATTTAAGCTTGGAGAGGAGGGTGCATAAGCCTTCACTTTGACATTCTGTTCCTTCACTTAAACATACAGGGCTTGGTCTGTAGATCTGTATCATGTTAAATCTATATATATAGCTTGTGAGGTGGCCATAGTGCTGGGATGAGCAAATCCAGCTTTGAAGTCTGCACCTCTTCCTGTTTATAAATAGAGTCCTGAATGTTAAATATTACATTGAAGCAGATGGCACCTTCCAAAGGAAGCCATGAAATAGCTTTAATTTTACTGTATCCATGTCCTGGTTTCAGCCAGGATAGAGTTACTTTTCTCCATAAAACTAGTGTGAGGATATGTTTTGGATCTGGGATGAGAAAATGCTGACAATGTGCTGATGTTTTGGGTTGTTGCTAAGCAGTCAAGGACAGTCCAGCATCTCGTGCTGGCCTGCTAGCAAGAAGGCTGGGGGTGCACGGGGAGCTGGAAGGGGACATGGCCAAGACAGCTGGCCCAGGCTGGCCAAAGAGATATTACATACCATATGACATCATGGTCAGTATATAAAGCTGGGATGAAGAAGAAGGAAGGGGTGGAGGGACATTCAGAGTGACGGCGTCTATCTTCCCAAGAAACCATTACACGTGATAGAGCCTTGCTTCCCTGGGGATGGCTGAACACCTGCCTGCCCATGGGGAGTAGTGAATGAATTCCTTGTTTTGCTTTGCTTGTGTGCGGCTTTTGAAGCTGTCTTTATCTCACACCATGACTTTCCTCACTTTTACTCTTCCAGTTCTCTCCCCCATCCCACCGTGGGGGAGCAAGTGAGCAGCTGTGTGGTGCTTATTTGCTGTCTGGGGCTAAATCACGACAATCCATTATTGTACATGCAAGTAGAAAGTGCATGACACATTTATGTGGATGAACATGCAAATTGGGTCTCATGCTCATGCTTCTGACAAGTCCTTAATGTTGCAAAATCTGTGTTTTCCATAGCATAAAAGGGACCAGCAGCCTATTAGGAACAGCACATGCCCTTTAAGCCTTACACAGAGGTACCCCAGTGCACACATGCACTGGTTACTGTGGCTGGGGACAGACCCAGGAGAAAGCTGTGCTCCTTGGATGCTGAGGCCACACCACCCCAGCTGGGCACAGGCTCTGCAGCCTGCTGTCCTGGTGCAGCCCTGAGCTGCCCTGCACCATCTGCATGGCCCAACATCAGGACTTTACAGTTAAGACTTAAACAAACCAACAAAAGCTACCAGGGACATGATCAGCAAGTATCTGAAGAGCTCCTTCTACATTAGCTGCAAACAGGCTCAGTAAAAACATTACAAGACTGATAAAATAACTGTGTTTAATGGGGCATGGCAAAGTTAATTCTGAAATCCAGAGGCACCTTAGTGGCCGGAGACTGGGGAGGCAAAGGGGCAGAGAGGTGGAGAGGATGCTGGAGTCACAAGCCTGACAAAACTGCAAAAGTGGCATCAAAGTCTACATAACCAAACTGTCAGACACAAGCTCCAGGAATCAAACCATGGAGGGATGTTAATGGTGCTTGAACTCCAGCGAGCTATTGTAAATGAAGATGACTACTGCCAAGCGTGTTGTGTAGTTAAAAAAGAAAGAGCGTGAGAGGGGCATTTCTAGATCAGTCAGACTGAATCCTAAGAAGCTAGAGAGCTGCTTCACCTCTGAGAGAGCTGGATAAAACAATGTACCATAATGCAAGTTTAACACCATATACTAGAACAATCTTGGGAAGCTAAATTCTCTTTCTTTTCCTGAGAGATTCCACAGTGTGATTGTTTCTTTTTCACTCGAGGTCTGTTTGATGTATTCCACTTTCTCTCTTAGGAAATAACATTTTATTTTCGCTGCTCCTATCTCATATATTCAAGAATTTCTGGTTTTATGCACTCAGTTACACAGAGTTGTTTCTAGCACCTTCTGTGCTGCAGGTACAGTTTGTTCAGTACTCTCTGTGTTGTCCTCAGACATCAGTGGGCAACACAGTAATGTTGTGATACCAGTGTCTGTCACAGATCTGACTGACAACCCTAACCTCCCCCTAAAAGCACAAATCTAATCCTCAATTTGCTAATGCATTTTTAACAAAGGAATGTATTTTGTTTGGAGTAAGCCATGCAATAATTACTTATTTTGAAGCATTCAAGCTACTTCTCGATGCTAATTAAATGCTTGTGTCTATTAGCCTCCCCATAGTTACAGTAGCATAATTATATCCCCATCTTCCACAGCAGAGCTCTGTTGTGAAACCCTTGCTTAAAAAGTGTCAACTATCTAATCAGAAAATAAAAATAATCCCATGAGTTTTAGGTGACTAGCTATGATAACAAGTAAAAAAGCACAGCGAAGGTGATTCCCAAACAAACCATATTTTTTTGTGGGACTACTTGGGTGAACATTCCAAATAGTGAAAAAAATCAGAGGAAGCTGAGACTAGGTCATGAATAATCATTTAACCAAAACAGAGCTAATTAACTATTTAAAAATAAATGTTTGACCTGGAAAACACTGTACAAAGAGTAATTGTTACAAAAGCTCTGTAAATTGTGAGATATTTTGGAGCTACAATAGGTGTGGGATGTGTAAAGATAGAAGTGCTTCTACTTTATATGGAGGATGAGCAATACAACTTAAGTTGCACAGGGATGTGCTGATAAAGTTCTTCAAATCAGAGATCTTGGTTCCATGAATACGGAAAACCTTCATCAGAGAATGCAGTTCTGGAAAGCTACATTTCAAGCATTAAGGAACTGCATTTGCCTTGAGATGCAGCATTTTCAGTAAGACATTGAATACACTATATATGCAGAGCAGCAAAGAGGAGTTACTCCTAATTGTGTTGGGACTATAACAATAGATGACTTCACGCACTTTAATTTGTCATAATGGTCATTAACTAGCTTTGTAGCAGTTGGTGTTTTCCACAAAATGAAGATGATCGGGTCAGTAATGAGAGGTTTGCCATGTGTTGGCAGCTGGGATTTTACTTGCTTTATCAGAACTTTCATGTTATCACTGTACGTGTTTTTCCTTACTCTAGTGACTCTGGCCGCTCTGCCAGCTGAGCATTGCTTCATGGGGACTGAAGCTGGGAAAAGTCTTCAACTCTTTTTTGTTTTTAACTTAAAAAAAAAAGCTTCTAACCTCAAAAGTTTGCTACTTGAACTAAAATTAACTTTTAGTTAACTAAAAATATCACTGATCATTGGACTACAATATTGCAAGTAGTTTTGCCACATCTGAGCAAAAAGATGAGAGTAGGACATTCCATGTAGGGTACAGAAGGACAGATTATGTTGATTACAAGCGGTGTTCCCCAGGGCTCGGTTCT
>NW_010552249.1:0-2307 GCF_000687285.1 Phaethon lepturus
GAGGTGTCTCCGTGGGGCCACAAACAATAACAGGGAAGTTGTAAAGCGAACAAAATCAAAGAGCCCGGCTCTCCTGGGCTGAGTTAATGCCTTCGATTCCTCCATGAGCGGAGCGTGTAATTAGTTTTATTAATTTCTTTTCTTTCCGACTCCAAGAGATCACTCTCTTTTTCAATATAGAAGATTATGATTCTTTCCCCCTGGAAAGGCATTATCAGGACTGGTGGGAATATTTTTCTTTCTGTTTTGGAGAATGCAAAACAATATTCTGCTTTTTCATTAATGCCTAGTTAGTCTGCTAGGTGGGTTTATTATTCGCACTATTTTAACACGCACTGGTAAATCCATGCTGTTAAAATAGACTGCAGAGATAATTTATGGGAGCTAGGAGTAATGTCTTTAATTTTAATCTCATGTATTCCCTTTGTCTGTTGCCTTGTAATTTTATAAACCCAGCTGCACACCACTGTTTTGAGGATTCACTGAACGGCGGTGAATGACGGAACAAATGTAGTGTTACCGGGGTGCTGGGCACTGCCCACGGCCTCAAAGAGTACGGCTTCCATCAGATTATACGCCCCTGCGGTCTCACATATAGACCTGCCCTTTGGGGTGGGGAGGACTGCTGCCGCGGGGGCTGGAGAGACGCGCGCTGCGCTCTGCCTGGGACGGCGGGGCAGGGAGACGGGCTCAGCGCTGCAGCGGGTGGCAGGCAGCCGGATCGGGACCTTTTTGTTTTGAATTCACCTGGTGACTCATGTCTACAGGAGCATTTTAGAGAACAGAAAAGTACATCAGGGGTGTGCTTTTGAAACGAATCTCCCAAACACCCCTCCGCCCCCAACACACACACACTTTGGTTTGCATCCCGGTGGGGTTTCAAACAATGCGCATGCATTCCTTTCACATTCAGCCATACTAGACCTACTCAAGCTGCAGGACCGGACCAACGCTAGTTGAGTAAACCTCCAAAATGTCATTTTTCAGCACTGCCTGTTTCCCTCTATAGCTGCTGTTGGACAAAAGAGGGCCCTACTTCATAGTCAGAGCTTTGTGAAATTGCATCAGTAATTAAAGATGGGCATGTGTACAGGTGAGAGCATCCTAAAAGAAGGAGCTAGGCTGAAGATAGAAGTGACTTTTTAATGTTCTCCCATTTGTACTGGAAGCTGTGTCTTGGCACCATACCTTACTATCTTTGGAGCAGTTTTGTTTCTTGGCTAAGATGGTTTGTTAGCCCTGTGTTGGAGGTCAAGTTTCCTTTTGAATCTGCTGTAATGTGCAGAAAGTTGTGTCGGTGCAGGAGTAGAAACTTGATATTGCCAAGAGGAGTCACTTGTGTTGTGTGTGCACATCCACACTTATTTGCAGCTCTCTATGTTGTTCTATCATTTTTTCCTGTCTGCTTCAACTCACCCCAGTACTTAATTTTCTGCACCTTGTCAACTGCTTTGATCTCTTTGATCTCTTTGAGTTTCCTTTCAATGACTGATCCTCAGAATCCACATTCTCTGATCAGTCTGCAGCTTTCTAGGATCAGAAACCATGGGTAAGTATTTTTGTGTCATAACACACACACATAATGGCATACTGCACCTGCAGATAAGGCATTGTGTGAAACATCCACAAAGGACTTACAGTGCCTATATATCACCTGGGCTGGTGCCTAAATTCTGATGCTTAAAACTTCTGTGTGCTTAACCTTTAAGCCTCAAGAACAGCTAAACTCCACAGGCACAAGGGATGGGGTCTGGTGGCAGTGACATACTGTCTTGTTGACTATGCTTTTAGAGAGAGCATACACCTCTTGTATAGCTTTTGAAAACGGACTTTGGTGCTTATCTGCTAAAGGTAAACTACTCTGTGGATATGGAGTAGAGAGGGAGAAACGATTGTGCAGTTGCTGAGCTGGGAGCCCAAATTGCAGCAGAGCAGAGTTGAACACACATCTCTGACCTTGGTGTTGGAGGCTCCTTGACTAGTTAACTCCTTGCTCGGTGTGCTAGCATTTATGATCCAAATTTTGAGATATCCACAGAATCACAGAATCACTAAGGTTGGAAAGGACCTTCAAGATCATCAAGTCCAACCATTAACCCAACACCACCATGCCCACTAAACCATGTCCTGAAGCGCCACATCCACACGTTTTTTGAATACTTCCAGAGATGGTGACTCCACCACCTCCCTGGTCAAGCCAATGCTTGACCGTTCTCTCTGTAAAGACATTTTTCCTAATATCCAATCTAAACCTCTGCTGGCGCAACCTGAGGCCATTTCCTCTCATGCTTGGGAGAAGAGGCTAGC